>NW_016690213.1:1438576-1504778 GCF_001604755.1 Lepidothrix coronata | reverse complement strand
TTCCCAAATACTACTTTTTTTTTTTTTTGATGACGCTGTAGTGGCAGTTTTGGAATCTCAAAACCAGTCTTGTTAACATATTGTCTTACTCGACCAAATAAAAATGGTAACATCCTCACAGAAAGTGATAGTGTTGTTTCCATTTCACAAAAAAAAAAAATTTAAAATTCCTTTACTTATTTCATAGGACCATTTCAATACACAGGCATGCATTTTTGCCCAGACTATAGCTAGACATGTCAAAACCAAGATAAATTCACACAGTTCTTAAAGACTTATCCTCTAGCAGGGAAGAAGTTAATGGAGTAATATGTTGTGGTTGGACTTTAGCAAATCCCACCTATTTACAACTGAACTTTTAGATAGTCAAACACCTGGCTCTCTCTGCATCCTTCATGGAAAGAAAATGCTATTCCCTGTGCTAATAAAAGATAGCAGTACCTCTTGAGAATGCATCATTAGATAGGAGCTAAAATAAAAACAGTGTTAATGGCAAAGTATGAATGAGAGATCATATACCCTTTCCTTTTATTAGTGGGCAGTAACGCATTATCAGAATTGATTTGATACTGCTTATTTCTGATGCTTTGGGCATCCACAGCCCCTATTCATCCCATGCACAAATCTACGTGATCTGACATCTGCAAAATGAGGACCATGGAACACGTAGCCACCAACTGTGTTATAAGTGAGTAGCTCAGATCATAACAAACATGTTACTTGGTCATGAACAAATATGAATTTTTCTGAGTGATGTACAAGAGCTTTATCCAAGAAACTTCTTTTTCGTCTCCCCTGATACACTTGCTTTGCACCTCTCAGGTACTCAGATCAGACTAGATCAGATTAAATTCTTATAAAATCACCCTAATTCAAGCTCGGATCAATGTTTGGGAGCTTAATTCTACACAATAAGGTCATTTTAACATAAAATCTTATAGCGGAAGAATGTCTATCAACAGCTAAGCTCTAAATAACTGCAAACAAACCTGTTTTGTTCCTCCCATCTAGAGGAGTGACCACAGCTCAAAACTTCAGCATGTTGAAAGCAATCAAGACCCCATAAAACCCAGAGAAATAAACTCAAAGACTGGATCACTTAGTCGCCATTCCTGCAAACACATATTGTGAATAGTCCTAATGGTTTCCATGTAGTTGTCCACGTGATAAAGGTGTTTAGATACACAGACAGTTACAGGGTTAGAAATGTAAGAAGTAATGTAAGAATGTACAGAAGTCCAAATACAAACAAAATTGTTTCCCTCAAATGTGACTGAATTAATGAAATTTAAAATTACCAGAACAAAATTAAAGTTAATTTGAGAATTCAAAGCAAATATCTATGAACATTAATTATGCATAAATTCAGTTTCTTTCTGCAACATTGTCATATGAAGAGTTTGGAACACGTATAACTCCAAAATACTCCCATGTATATTTGTGACTTTATGAAGGTTATGTTCGTTCAGTATTCATAGTACTAAATAACAATATTGAATAACACTAGCTATTCTTGTTCTAGCTAGCGTTATGGTCATAACCCAATGAACAAAAAACCAAAGATCAGGATATTTCCTACTAAACTGGTACCTTCATCAGGAAATACATTTAGAAGCCTGTTTTGTGCTACACTGCTACATTGTCTAATGCACCTTCTCATAAGCAAACTGCACAATTTTATCCAGGTTTTGTACATCCTTCTGCTATGGAGGTGTTCTATTAGGATGATGGGACTCTAGGCACTGGAAAAATTAAACAAAATTAACAATTTTCATAGCTAAAATATCCCAATCCCTATGCAATCAAGGATGCTTGTCTTTATACTTCTTCTCACTAACCTTCAGCCTGCTTAACACTGCACACATAATCTCAGTACATGACTTCAGTGTTGCTGTAAAATGACACATCACAATGAAAGGTTCATATTTCTACAACAGGTACTGTGCTGCTAATTGAGTTTCATTATATATTTGGCTTTCATTTGCTGCATAGCAAGGATTGACTTTCTCCTCCTCTGGATGCAATATTACCATACAGAAGCTCGTGTCTTTCTCCATATAATTATAATCTCTTCCATGGACAAAGTAGATTTTTTTTTTCCTTATTTTGGTTCCAATTCCACCCTTATCTAGAAAAATATGACCTAGTTTAGCAGTGGCCACCATATGGTTCTTAACTCCAAGTAGCTCTCAAGGCACTTTGAGTGCATATCTGCACTGAAATGACAATATGGCCAAAAGCTGGACAGCTTGGCAATATGTATCCATTCTAATAAGGAAATGTGAGCCAGAGGTGTCCAAGGACAGCATCATCCCAGTTGCTTTAGGATCTGTCTGTATGCTCAGCTCACAGAGGAGTTTGTGGTTTCTAGAGAGCCCTTGTTCTCTCTCCCTGACAAGATGATGCTCCCTGACCTCCTCCCATGCACCAACCCATTTATCCAATATATACAGCTCTCAGACATACGAAGATTTTGCCACACAGCAAATTTAGGCACAAAGGTTGGTGCATTAATTTTTAACAGTTCAGGCTTTAAACATTTTATGGTTTACTTAGAAGAGAATATTGAAAGGATGTGGACAGAATATTCCTTCCAAAATGACTGAATTTTTGATAGTCACAACAACACTCCTACTTGTGATTTAAAACTAACTAGTAAGAGTGTAATACCTATATTGACACCAAAAATATTTTTAACTGCATAATATTTGACACGATTCCAGATGTTCTTAAGAAATCAGTATTCATGATGTGCAGCTATTTTGCATTGTGTGTGTGAGAGAGAGAATCTCTAATACTCACAGCCAATCATCATCATAGCAACAGCAAAGATCTTCTCCCCATCCGTAGTCGGAGCGATGTTCCCAAATCCAACACTGGTGAGGCTGGTCATTGTAAAATACAACGAGGAGATGTAGACCGAATCTTTGCTTGGTCCGCCTTCCCATTTCCCAAAGCCCGATGTGTTAAAGCGGTAAGGAGTTCCTATTGACGCCCCCAGCTGATACAGCCAGCTCTCAGTTCGGATGGTGTTCGTATCCTCATCGATAACTTCATAGTCTCCTATGCTGTACCAGATGCAGGCCAGCCAGTGTGCAGCAAGACCAAACACACACACCAGCAGAACCAAGACTGCTGCTCCATACTCAATGTAGTGGTCCAACTTCCGAGCTACACGACCCAGCCGAAGTAGCCTGACCACCTTAAGTGAACTGAAGAGGCTACTGATGCCCTAGAAGGATAAAGCACAGTGACCATTAGAATTTAATACGAAAGCAACAATATTCATAACTGCAGTTTCCAAAGACACAAGGTGATCCATAATGAACAGATGGTCACCAGGTAACACCTGAAAAGAGAAATTGTGAAATACAAAAAGGCTATTGACCCTTTCCAGGGATGTATATATGCGCTCTTGTCTTCATCCACTAACATTTCATGAGTTTCTCTCTAAACTCCCTTTTCAGATTATTTGAATAGGTCTACAGATACATTTGTAAAAACTTCAAATCACAGGTTATCTTTTGCACATCCAGTTGTGCATTCCTATGCAGCATGTCAGATACAAAACACAGATTAAAATATGTAGCTCAGACATACCAGAAAGATAAATAAGGAAGACCAAAAAATACTGCAAGTACCTGGAGATTTGTAATTTTTCAGTGTAACAATGTATTTCCTACAACTTCACTTTCCTATAAGAATTCATGCACTGAAAATCAGTCCTCTGACATTTCTCACATGGACTACACAAAGCTTAACTATTTCAAATATCTCAATAATCCCCAAATCATATCCTTTTTCTGGCAGCTTTGGTATCAATGCAGCATTTCTGTGCTAATAATAATATGTCTCCCATAAAACAAAATTAAGCCATTTTGTATTATTAACTTTTATACAGATTTGCACAAGAAGTTAAATAAAAAAATTTAAAGCCATTTGGGGCACAAGAAGCATCTGAAGAGCCTTTCATAAAAATCCTTTTTTTTTTCTTACTTCCTCTTACCAATACTGTTTCATACATAGAAGTCTGATTAAAATTTAAGCAGACTGGTTTAATGAGTATTTCTGGAAATGCATAATTGCATACTTCTGGTCACCAGCTTTTACTGGAAGTTTGTTTATTCCTGCATAAATACAACTGCCTCAGTATCTTAGGCTGTTTCAATGCACTAGAAGAGATGTTTTATTAAATAATTACATAAAGCATATTGACTCATGTTCCCCAGGACTGTAGCAATATATTTCCCCTTTATTTCATGAATTTGTCATGATTACATTCACTTATTTTCAGAGACAGATGTAATTTGTTACCTGGGAACACACTATCAATTCTATTAAGTATCTGGACAAGATGTAACACAACCAGGAGAGGGAAGTAAAAAAGAGAGAAAAGAAAGAAAAGAAAAAAAGAGCAAAAAGCACTCTTCCTTTAAATCAGATATTTGCAGAGATCTAGACAAGAGCAAGTGAACTATTCTTTTCATGACTATCTATGCCAAACTTTTCAAGTCAGTGATGCAAAAATTCCTACACAAAGTAAGTTAATTTCCATTTCGCATTCATTCCATACGCAGCTTTGTTTTGTAAACGTTGGAGCAAAGTCTCTGTGCCAGTTCAGAGAATACAACACAAAGGCTTTAATTTCTAGGTGAGGGAAAGTGGGTATTTCTGAACACTCAGTACGGAGAGGAAAAGCAAAGGGGAAAATACAAAAAATTATAAATTATAACCATATTTTAGAATTGGATATGCAAGTCCCTGAGTCACAAGCACAAATAGTCCCTACATTCTAAACATTCTGACATTACAACACAGCCTTCTGGCTTTTTTGCTTAAGACCAATGCCCATTTCTCCTTTTCCTTTTTACAAACTTCAACAGTATAACAGTAATTTTTTTATATTTTGAGAGGTCTCCAGCAATGGTCAGCTTTTAGCTTCAGTCTCAAAACCAAGCTTTTTAATCACACAGTGCTTCAAAGTTTCAGGCAAGGGCAGGAACTTCTCTATCCCAACATTTGAAAAACTAGTTTTATTTTTGTTCAAAAATAGTGGTGCAAAAACCCACTGTTTTTCGGTGAGAGTCCTACCAAAGCCAAAAAGTTATAATGATTCAGGAAGGACTTAAGAGTTTAGAATTAGGCTAATTCTCAATTAAAAAAAAACCAAAAAAAAACCCAAAAAAACCAACCAACCAAACAAACCCAACCAACCACAAAAATGTTGAGGAGTAGAAATACCTGGGGAAAGGGGAAAAAAAAAAAATCACAGAAGGGGAGTTTAAGAAATTGGATATAAAAAGTGGAAATACAAAATAAAATATGCAAAATTAGATTTAAAACATTCAAGGCAAACTACTTTGTTTCCAAGGTACTCTTATCCTAATTTCCCTTGTGAAATTTACTAAAAAAATTTTGTTAAAAATATTTAAAATGGGATTGAACTGAGTCATTTGGGAGAAAGTGATTCTACCAAATTCTGACCAGAGAGATAGAGAGAATTAAGCTTTTTGTACAAAAAGAACTTGCATATTTGCAGAAAATATATACTTGATTTGGTTGCACTGAAAGGTGCAATTAATATTCACATTATTCATAATACTTCACCTGACTGCATTGCCAATAAGATTGTAAAAGTTCAGAAAAAGCTACATTAAGAAAATAATTTATTTTTATTTCAGCGTTTACAGCATTTTCATTTTTATTTCCTTGGAGGAAAGGATTTGTCTATTCTAAATGGATCAATACCAAGATCAAGAAATGCCCAGGGATATGATTGTTCATATAACTCTCTTAAAAATTTCTAAGTGACAGAATTTCAAATGGGTATGAACAACGGAAACTTAACAGACTGTTTCATAGATGATAAAGTAGAAAAAATCCAGATCATTCTCCAAGACTTTAAAACAGTACTTTTTGACACTAGATTTACCAAGTTATATTTTAATACTCACTGGAATAGATCTGCTGTATTCAAAATGGACGATTTTAGATTACTACTCTCCAGAATAAAACTGTACTTTCAGATTACTGTCCATCTTAATGCTCTTATCAGTGCAGATTATTTTTATGCTTTTATCATAGAGATGGCTCCACGATGTCACGCAAGGGAGCCTGAACTCAGTTTACTTTTCTTGGTGTGTCCCACCCTCTTAGCTCTGCTACTCCTATCAGCTTTGAGAGGCAGATGAAAAGACACACAGATCTCCTTCTTCCCAAAAGACATAGATGAACCTCAGTTCATAAAGAGCTAGAAATTGCACTACAGGTCCCAAACAGGCACCCCCAGATGCTCTGTTCTAAAGGACCACCATAAGGAATGTCTACATGGCAGTCAAGGAAAGGACAGGACTATGGAACATCCCATGAAGATCTACCTGTGCCTGATTTACTCTGACACAGTTGCAACTATTAGTACTGTATCCAACAGAAACTTTCCCTTGAGGCTATGCAAAAGCTAAGAAATCTGTTATATGGCCAGAGTAGACAAACAGTCCATTTGTACTGTATTTTGTTACAGAGAGAACCTATTTAAATACGCGGCATTTAGCAAAGTATTCAGAAAATGCTAAATTTCACACACAAATATATTTCAAATTGTATGAAGTTTAACTGAATGACACTAAAAAAATTGTACTGCTGCTACCTTCATGGAGATGTAGATAAATATTTCATAGGTTGGCAGGTTTACTTTCACTGCCAGTGACGGCTGATGCATAAAAATGGAAGACTGTGTAGCGAGTCCCTCCAAACCAAAGGGCAAGCTCAAAGCACTGAGACATGGAAGAAATAACTCTCTAGTCATTGATTGAGCAAATTTGAATGTCAAAAGCCCTCAAAATAATAAACACAACCACTCTGCCTCCACTCCTCCTACTCAATCTTTGCAGAGTGGAACTGCATCCCAAACACAACAGAAAAACAAACCAGTCTCAGTCCTAGAGGAAAGCAGGACCCACATTTTACATTCAAAGAGAATGCTTCATAATTTTGTCCATGAAATACTGCCAAAAGTAAATTTCCATGTATAATTTGTCATTAATTAGACCTACTCATTATAGACCGTGCACATTTACACAGGTTTTCTTCTGTATCTCCTGTTTTTCTGCAAGATCCGATCTACTATCAGTGCACCCCTTGTCTCTCACTGGTATATCAGCCATGTAAGTAATCTTCTTTCCAAACATGGGATCCAGGATATCCATATTTTGGCTCTAGCTCTGTATCAGACAACATAAGATTTGTGCCATTACTTCCATATCCAGAAAAAGAGATAGAGACACTGTGAAGTGTTTTTAAAACACAAGGGAAGGGCTATAAGGAGAGTAATTATTGTTACTTCTGTCATTATGGTCCCCAAGAACAGTAACAGTGGATACTACAGTATTTGCTGTGCAAATAAAAAACAGTTGCTGCTGTTCATTTGCCATGCAAAATTAAATTAAACTCCATTAATCGAATAATAAAATTTCACCTAGAAAAAACAAAATATAAATTGTTTAAAGAACAGCAATAAAAATTAAGTGCAGCCCACCTCCCCCAACAAAAATAAAAACCAAGGAATAATTCATTTTCCCTTCCAAACAAGATGCAGGATGAACAACTTTAGAAAAGAACTAAAATGCAATGTTCACCTCCTACAGCTGCAGTAACACTAGTACTTTAGTAAAAGATTCAATCTGCATGACAGTATTTACTTTTTAGGCCATTATTCACTTTCTGCATGCATGGAAAGAAAATGCACTTAACCCAAGCATTAAGATTTTTTTTTTCTAGGCTCAGAGGAAGGATAATTTACTTCCTACTTACTATCTATTTTTAAACAGAGAAATATCCAATATTGGCACAAATCTTTCCTAAGTTTTTCAGCACTTTCCTCTCATATGAAACTGCTAAAGTTCAGGCTTCATCTTAATTAAAGGGAGATGCAGGAGACTAAAAGCTAACCATTAAAAGAGACAGAATGAAACAGACCCAAAAAAATAAATTATTTATTCCAAAAAGGGAGGCAATGAACCAAATTTATCACTACCGTAAGTGAGGCAATAGCCATGGAAAGTACTACCTTCTTTCTTGACATCTGATGCTGAAGTCAGCCATCCTGCAGCCCGGCTCTGCCTATCTGCAGCAACATGGCAGCCCTGTCAGGCCATTATTAGGACTTCTCATTTCTGTCATTTGCCTCTTCTGATTTTCTTAATTAGGTCTGAGAATATGACCTTTCCTACAGACTGCCACATTTAGCAACCAAGAGATGAGATAACGTTATGCGCACAGGTTAAAATCAATACCTCAGCCCTCTGGATAGTGCTGTGGTTTTCAGCACTGAAGAAAACAGATCTCCAGACTCCCAAAGCTTATTTTAGTCAGACATCTGCAAGCTTGGTTAGAATTGAGGGGGAAACAGCAATAATTGAGAAGAGATGGGAAGGCTGGTTTTTCATTTGTAAAACTATGGCCATGCTTGCCTTACGTGCATACGTGCACACTCAGAAAAACAACAAAACCAGGAAACAAACTCTTATTTTTTTTTCTTTTGAGAAGAAGAACAAGAATAAAGATAACACATAAGTAATCTAAAGAAATCCCACTTTCCACAGTAGTAAATAAAAAATTAACCCCGGTAGACAGCAATCTACTTTCCAATGCTTCTGATTGAGGTGCTGGAGCAGGTCCAGAGAAGAGCAACAAGGCTGGTGAAGGGACTTGAGCACAAGTCCTATGAGTAGAGGCTGAGGGAGCTGAGGTTGTTCAGCCTGGAGAAGAGGAGGCTCAGGGGAGACCTCATCACTCTCTACAACAACCTGAAAAAGGAGGTTGTAGCCAGGTGGGGGTTGTTCTCTTCTCCCAGGCAGCTATCAGGAAGACAAGAGGGCATGGTCTTAAGCTGTGCCAGGGGAAGTTTAGGTTGGATATTAGGAAGAAATTCTTTACAGTGAGGGTAATCAGGCATTGGAATGGGCTGCCCAGGGAGGTGGTGGATTCTCTGTCCCTGGAGGTTTTTAAGATAAGACTGGATGTGGCACTTAGTGCCATGGTCTGGGAACTATGGCGGTAGTGGATCAAGGGTTGGACTTGATGATCTCAGAAGTCACTTCCAACCCAACTGATTCTATGATTCAAAGAAGCCATCAGTTCCAGAAGCTTTTTATTCATCTCAAAGAGGCAAAACACCCAAATAAGATTTAGTGTTACTGGCATCTAATACCACTCCACCTTTCCAATTCCGATCCCATCCCTAATATGAAAAAGACTACAGAGCAACCACCGTACAAACACAAATAAACACCCTTTGTCAACTCATCTGACTTTCTGCCTCAGATCAACACAAGTATGCTGAATGTGGGGAAAAGAACAGAGTAACTAATCCCCGTGTCTGAGACATTCTTCCCTTTATATGCAGTGTAAAGCTCACTCTAACAGCAACTTTTTGAAATAATTCATAATCTAATATATTCAATTATCTCTCCTTCTTGGACAAAGGCTATCACCATACATTTATCACTGAAAATGTAATTCAGCATTTTAATTCTTTTAGCCTTATACAGATTGAATAGCTTATGTAGATTACTATTCTCTCTTTAACAGAATGATAAATCATGTCATCCCTTTCAAAGCTATGAAGAAGTAGCCCTGAAATCCAATAACACCCTTACTTATCTGTGACTTAGCAAAAAGACTAATCTGAACATCAGGAGTGCAGAAAAAGAGGAGTTAATTGGCATCTTAACAGCCACAGCAGAACCTACAGAGTAGGTGAAGACCAGGCAGGGACACAGCAACACATCCTACTCTGGTATTCTCTTTTGTGAGGGGCTATCTATCAGCAAACAGAGCAGATGTCTCTGAGCCACCAAGGTGCATGAACCACGGAAGGCAGAAGAATTTAAATATACTCAACACCTTAAGCAGGCTTATAGCAAAAGAGAGAATTTAACCCTGAATGGCTTAAAAGGCATAAGAGCTCTGTAGCACCTATATACAACACCAACACAGTTTGGGAAACCGAGGATTTGGGGGGAAAAGACAGCCTACCCTTTCACAGGGTAGCATAAAGGAAGCAGCTCATTGGTAGTGTGGAGGTTAGGTTTTTAAGGAGGGAAGTTAGAGAAATCCATATTTGACTGGGAAAAAAATGGGGCATAGGAAGATGTGGAACAAAGCAGACAAAGAAAAGAGACACCCTCTCCCGAATCCTCAAGAGACTGAAAAGCAAATGCTTCTTTGCCTACCTGGTTTGTATCCTGGCTGTCCACTGTACCCAGGGATCTGCTTTACTTAATTTGCATTTCCCCAAATACTCCTTCCACCTACCTGTTTGTTAAGGAATTACTCCTGCTTGGCATAGCCCCCTGGGACATGCTGCAGTACAGAGGCACTTTCAGAAGTCAGACAAGCAGCCCTCCTTCTCCACCACCACCTTTCCTTTCCATGGTACTCCCTTTCTTCCACAGTTCAAGGCCCCCAAGCTCCTTCTGAAGCTCCAAACACTACAGTCACACCAACAACCCTCCTAGCTATTCTCCAAGGGTCTCTGGCAGGTTACAGCCCATAACACACACCTTCCATGGGTTTTGTCCTTTTTCTCAGGGGCCTCTCACAAAGGGACACCCAATCAAGTGGAGTTTCTTCATCACCACACTCCCAATCCACGGCCCATGTTCCAGCCCTCCCATTGCCTCCCCTCCCGGTACAGAAACCCAACTGCTTGATTCTTCCCCAGAAGCCCCAGTAAGGAGTCACTCTCTCCACAGGGTCTCACTAACCCCTTCTCATCTTGTTTATCTCACCCTAGAACCACAGTTTCTCAACATTTCTGCTATGACTGGATCATGTACGATATCGTACATGCTTTGTTATAGACATTACACAGAAAGTAGATTATAACTACTTTATAATTATAATTAGCCATAATAAAAATATTCATTCATTACTAGATTTATCAATAGGCTCACAAGCAAAATACAGTATTGCCTAATTGGACATATCCAAATAAGAGCAATGAACTACTGTTGCAAAGGGATTTCACATTACTCAGCTGTTTACAGTTTAAAAATACCTCAAAAAATTATATTTTCCAGTTTGCAAAATTCATCTAGCTC
The DNA here is from genome assembly GCF_001604755.1 of Lepidothrix coronata. Classification (NCBI taxonomy): domain Eukaryota; kingdom Metazoa; phylum Chordata; class Aves; order Passeriformes; family Pipridae; genus Lepidothrix; species Lepidothrix coronata. The sequence continues at coordinate 1,493,676 of NW_016690213.1, read as the reverse complement.
AAAATCTTTCTTTATGGGTCCCTGTTTATTCCATAAAACTGTAAATACAATAATTTATTCCCTTGCCCTTTATTGCATGCAATGGTAAAAAAAAGTCTAGGAATGTTGCATGCTTTCCAGTGTAGCTAATTCAGTAATTCCTAGATAGCTAATTTGTATTAGCATGAGAGATTATTCCACTAATAAGGTTTAAATTAATCTATTGCAAAAGTACTGCCTCAGAGAGTTGCCAACAATTTGACCAGCAACACATTCATTTTTTCCCTCTCTCAACTCACTATTTACTTTCCAGCTACACCACGCTTACTTGGCACTAAATAGCTTAATTTACTTCTATTACATCTGTATTATGTTTTTTTTCTGGAACTTTTTCTATCATCATAAATGTCCTTTCAAAGCTGTGTATCTTCTTCGCCTCCATGCTAGCTTCTCTCTTATTCATTCACTTAAGTGAACATTAGATCATTTATGTCGAATACATCTTTCCTGATGATCTTTGGCTGTGCATTTATTTCTCTTCTACCTCAACTAATAGACTGATATATGGTTCTCAATTTGGCATCAGCTAACAATTGATCATAGTTTTCTGTTCAAATACACATAGCAATTACTGCTAAAAACTCCCCATTTCAGAGATTTATATGGTGGTGACATGACTGGATTCCACTTGTACCATGAGATTTCACAACAACTGCATCACATGTAATAAGTCAAATTTTTTCCAATATAAATTACATCTTATGGTATTATGGCAGAAAACCACAGTATAAAATTGCTCAAGCTGACACTGCAAAAGTATGCTTTGGAATTCAAAGCCTTAAATTGCACTGTTCTTGGAAAAAAATTGTGGAATTTTCTTTAAGCCTGGTTTTTGTTAAATTTACTGATTGATGTCTGAACACAAAAAGATAACATTATCCCCCAAAGTATGTGGTATTTCCTTAAGTGAGGAATAATACTAATTACTGTAAAGGATTACTGACAAATGTTATTGTGATCATTCAAATTTGAAAGAGACTAACACTACATGTTTTTAAGCGCTGTGTAAATTTTAGACCAATATTTTCTTTTCTTACTCAAACAAAATTACAGCATGATGTATTGTCTTAACAATAGAAAGTTGAAGCCTAGCATTAAATTGATTCATCAATCAGTGGTATATTTTCTTCTCTTGAAGTTCTATGGCAGGTCAAGAAAGTAATTAGTATTTAACTACATAATTAGCTTCCCATATATAAAAGCCAGGAGAAACATTTATAACTTTTCTTTCATTTGGATTAACAATAGAAATTTCTCTACAGCTATTCATTTCTTTATTTGTTGAATTCTGTTCATGTCTGAATATAAGATGCTGTACTGCCTCTTTGAGCACAGAACTTGAGATCAGAAGCATCATACAGTCTCATACTTAATTATATGCCCATGAACAAAGACATTAATGTTTTTTCTTTCCTCTTCCATCTGTAGAATGTGGCTATTCATACTTAAGTGCCTCTTGAATTAATTGTAGTTATTAATAGTTGTATTGATCAATAGTTAATGAATTCAAATAATTTGAGGACAAAAATATTCTCAACCATGCAGAGAGGAAACTGGATTTCAATTATATTGAAAAATGCAAATTGAAAATATACTAATGTTCCAAACTGCAACAAACCCAAAGAATTTTGAAATTGCCTGAAAAACACAGAAGTCACACTTAGTTTTGTTTCAAGAAAATATTTTCTAATATATCTTATATTGGAATAATTAAGTAAATTGCAAAATAAAAAGTTACTTCAAAATAGAAAAAATACAATAACAGAATTTTTTTCAATTGAGTATCTGCTTGCCAAAAATATTGATCAACTCTAGTTTCATCTATTATAATTATTCTTATATTAGTGGATCATTTTAAAGATGATAACAATGGTTTCATCATTAATCTATCAAGAGCTAAGTGATGGGACAGTCCCAAAATTGTCCAGAGCCAAAAAAAGCCTCAGTACCCTATTATACAGTTTCTTACTTCTTCATTGCTCCATGTCCTGTGTCCCTTGCAAAGCAATTAGTCTCCATCACAGTAATTACAGCATTCTTAAAAACAAATTGACTTGTCAAGTTAGTTCCTCCATGACATCCTCGGTGTCTTCAGTGTCAGTTTTTTTAACAGAGAATGACAGCAGAGAGGAAAACAAGTGAGGTTCCACCTGCCCCAGTTCCCCTTCACTATGGGGACTGCAGCAAAGCCAGGATTCTATTTCGTGCTGTTTAAAATCATATATGGAAAACATGAAAACAGGAAAACAGCAATTCAATTTCTTCATCTCATTTTATCACCACTGTTGACACTGGGTATCATTTAATCTCTGGCAATTTTTTCAAGAGTATTCACACTTGGACTTTTAAAAGAATATCTGCAGCAGCTATGGGCACCTACTAACTTCAGCACAATGGCTCCGAGGGAATTCCTTTCAGCAAAATTAAGGTGGCACACAAATAACAATTCAGTTTGGTTACTTGTAAGTTGAGCAGCACAGCCTCACACCTGACTTAATCCAACAGTGAAGTTGGCAAGAGACAGGCAAAATTTAAACCAGCGAGAAAGGGAGGGAGTTGGCCCAAAAGGGAATGCTCTACACAGCAGAAAGGAAGATATCAGGCAAAGATTTTCTACTTTTTTTATTTTTTTCCTCTTTAATAAAAGGTTATCTTTCTCTCTACAGGCAGCTCTTGAAACAGTGATCAGCATATACTGTCCTAAACCCCCACCTGATGTGCACTGTGTTATTCTGTCAGTGAATTTGCTGGCAAATCCCTTCAGGTCCTATAAACCAGTACAAACCCTTAACAGAAGTACAGCAATTTACACCAGTGGAAACTCTGCTCTAATGACTCTACAATGATTTATACCAGCTAAATGTCAGAACCCACTAAGGGAAATGGAGATGAACAGTCTTAAAAGGACAGCATCAAGAAAAATGTTGGTTATTTTTTTTCTTTGGGCATGATAGCAGAGTAACTAAAACTAACATTATATACTGATGTTATACTGATTAAGGAGACTGTTGAAGAGCTGTAGGAAAACTGAAGTACCAATCAGCTTCTCATTGTTACAAGGCAATACTGAGATGGAGAACTTGGATAAATTCAAACTTACACAAGTATTTCTCTGCAGAATTGCTACCATGAGTTCAAAAGCACCTGTGCTCAGCTTGAGGGCTGTCACAGCCACTGGTATAGACATTTTCCTCAGGGATATTCTGTAGGTCACATAACCAGTCTAAAGTTACAAAGTGTTCCTCCAGCAAAATCACCACCAGGTTGCTACTATCTGCAGAGGGTGAGAAAAGCTTCCTTCTCTTTTTTGTCTCTGGCTTAATTTCTTTCTTTCTTTTTATAATTATTATTATTTATTTATTATTTTTGCTCTTTCAGTCTAAATGTCAGAAACTGACATATGGCCACTGCTTCCCCTTTATCAGTGGCACAGCAAAGTAATATGGAAAGCCCTGCAGAATAATCTGCAGTCTGGGCCCTTTCTGTGACAAACAAATACTTCAGGACAGGTCTCACAAGGCTTTTTTGCTTGATCTCGTTTGTGTTTTCTCAGTCTGTAGCTTGATATAAAATGAAAACTTCTCTTGGGAATTAAATATCAGATAACATATTTTTTCCACTACATTCAATAGTTTGCCTACTTATCCTGAGCCATTGACAAAATCACTATAATACTTTAAATTTTATAAAAACCTGAGTAGTGTATTTTTTAAAAAAGTAATGTGGTTTTGGTTTTGCCCATATATTTCACTTGGCTTAGTTTTCTTTTGATAGCTAGGCTGTCCTTTGTAACATGGTCACACTTTAAAGGAACTCGTAAAATTTAAATTTTGCAGGAGAAAAATTAAATACTAAACCCCGACGAGATCCATATGCATATCCCTCTCATTCTCTGGAGTTATTCAAACCCACCTGGATGGAATCCTGTGCAACCTGCTTTGCATGGATCTGCTTTAGCAGGAGAGCTGGACTAGATGATGTCCAGAGACCCCTTCCAACCCCCTCCATCCTGTGATTCTGTGATTCTGCATGTTACATCTCTAGTATGTGCAAGAGATAAATTTAGACACATAATTAGTTGATGATACATATTTTATAATATGCAACCAGAAAGCGGACTGCTGGAATCCTCTTTAAGATTTTATTAGCAATTCATAAATTCTCTGAACTATTTAGGCATGGACCCCTAATATATTTAATTTAGGAATATTTTCTTGGCAGACTGATCCAAAAGAATAAGCAGAGGCAGCATTGTGATTTTAAGTGTCTGAATGGTAGTTCTTTTGCTGGATTGTGATATGTTCCCAAAGAAATGAGCAAGAATTGAAGAGTCTAGGTTTCCTATCCTTTCATCTAATTATGAAATTACCAAAAAAGGCACCTTCAATTGCTTCACCTTCCTCTAAAACAACTTTTGCCAGACAATGCTGCATGGATCACCAGATATACACACAGTGCTTTCTGGTGGTCTAATATTCGGTGAGTCACTGCCTGCCTCTTTTTCATCTGCTATAGTGTACCAGAAGCAGCTGAGAAAAGTGTATTTCACTTCCCAATTGTTCATGTGAAGAATTGCCATTAGCAGACATACTCTGTTCAGTCAGCAGTGAAAGCAAGAGAAGCCTGACCCGAGAAACTGTCCTGACACACCAGTTCAAGCTATTCATAGTAAGTCAGACAGAGCAGTTTTCCTCAGTGCTGTACAGAGGTTCTGCTGCCTGCTTCTGTCTGTCCTCATGAACTCTGAGGATGCATAATGAAGTAAAGTAAACACGGATTTTTAACATCAAAAACTACAGCCTTTCCCAGTGCAGCTAAAGAATGACGTTTCTGGCTAGGATTCATAGGCAAACTTCCGTGCATGCTGTGGGTGGCTACTAGTGACATATGTACAGTAACTCAATATATTTAAAAGCACACATTTCTTTCTTCTCGCTTCCACCTCCCCCCCAACCACTAAGTAATAACTAATGGGTGGAAGTGGAACCAGTATACTGACCTCATCGACATTCTCAAATGCATTGATGACATCATAGGGCAAGCACGAGAGCAGATCGATCACAAACCAGGTCTTCAGGTAATTCATGCGAATCAGTTTGGGGTCAGAGATCACCTCTCCTGCCGGCCCCACGAAGGTCGTATGGAAATTGAGCACAATGTCGACCAAAAAAATGACATCTACAATGCTGTCAACTACTAGCCATGCCACGTTGTTCTGTTTGGTTTTAAAGGAGACATTGTAAGGAACCAAAATAGCAGTGTAGAAGGTTAAAATCAAGATGATCCAGTCCCAGGTGGTCTTGAAAACGCAATAATGCAAAATTATATGTGGCGGAGTCTTTGGTGCCTCTTGCTTGTACTGTGGGAGGATTTCAGAGCCGAGCTGCAATACCTGTAGTCACAGAGATTTCAGGAGAAAAGGAAAACATGCTTAATTTTTTCATGATATTTTTCCACACTGTAGATTCTCAAGCTCAGTACAATAGTTGATAAAAATACATGTCCATTAGCTCCTTTTATCACCACAAAATGGTAAGCATGTCAAGATAAGTATTCCATTAAACAGATCAGCATCAAAGAACAGTTATTTCTTTTAATACCATTACTTATTTTTTGACACTAAGTCTAATATGTGGGGTGTCCAAGACAGCTTCTTCAGTGATCAAAATAGACAAGACAGATAAATGATGGACAAGAACAGGCAGGAAGGCAGTTGTGAATAGAAATCAATGGTAACACCAGGAATAATACCATAACTTCTCAGTTGCAATCCAGCACTGGGACGACTGGACCCCACTGTTTTGCAACACTGGCTATTTAACACTACACTGTGTCTGAAATAGGCTTATACTGCAATCTATCATGAATGCATGGGTCTTTCTTCCTCTTCTCTGGACTGTGCAGGTCCAAAGCCCATGGATAATTATCATTAACCTCAATAAACTCATTTTCAACTTCAGCTTTTCACTGAGAGCAGTTCAGTGTCTTAACTACTTGATGGTGCAGAATCCTAGAAAAATAGAAGACTTTCTGAACCTTAAGGATTCTAAGACCGTGGAGTCCAACCATTAACCTATTACCACTGCGTTCTCCAACAAACCACGTCCCCAAGTGTCCCATCCACATGCCTTTTGAACACTTTCAAGTATGGTGATTCCACCACTTCCCTGGGAAACCTGTTCCGATGCTTGACAACCCTTTCAGTGAAGAAATTTTTCCTAATATCTACTCTAAACCTCCCCTGGTGCAACTTGAGGCTGTTTCCTCTAGTCCAGTCACTTGTTATCCAGGAGAAGAGAACAAACTCCCCCTCACTACAACCTTTTTCCAGGCAGTCATAGAGAGCAGTATGGTCCCTCCTGAGCCTCTTTTTCTCCAGGCTAAACAACCCCAGCTCCCTCAGCTGCTCCTCACCAAACTTGTTCTCTAGAGCCTTCACCGCCTTTGTTGTCCTTCTTTGGACACACTTCAGCACCTGAGTGTCCTTGCAGTGAGGGGCCCAAAACTGAACACAGTATTTGAGGTGACCCGTTGAGGTGTACCATCCAGTTACAATGCAGTTAGGTCTGAATTCGAAAATGCACTACTGCAAAAGATGATGTTTTAAACCCTGGACCTCAGGCTGAGCATATGCTGACACTGAGAGCTGTTTCGCATAACTGCAAGCTTGATCAATGCTGCCCATTTTCTGTCTACTGTCTCTCCAGTTGTGCCCACTAGTGTGAAAACAGTATTATCATGTACTTAATTCTTGGGAAGTAAAGTTTCTTCCACATATCTACCAACAAGAATGTGTTTGTTTATATCTATGGATATACATGAGGGTGATATCAACATGAAGAAACTGTGTCCAAATAAAGACAAGTGAAATTTTTAAATTAAATTTACCCTGGATGAGTTATGGATGAAAACTGAAAGGAAGATGGAGGTTTGCTAGAGTGAAATGTGTTTGCTAGTGCCAAACTCACAGAACCTGGGAAAAAAAATTAGGAGCATGGCTCCTTTTTCACACTTATTTACACATAGTTCAGAGCAATAGGGAGCAGAGAAGGAAATTAAATGGCTGTCTTTCTCAGAGAGAAGATCATACAGCATAGCTATACTAGAAGGGTGTCTTCCTTTCATGCTCCTTATCTTAGCTTTTTTAATGTCAATTATTTAGACATGGATTTTTATCTGCAGGCTTTTCTGAGTGCCTTTTTTTTTTTCCCTGAACTGGTGGGCTTTTTTCCAACAATTAAAGCCAAAGGGGACAAAAGAAAACAATCAGCTACAAGAGTCCTATTTGGACAAAACAGTCCTAGATCAAATTCCCTGCTGCTCTGAACTTCACATAATGACTTAGTCTTGTACACAGCAGGGGTCAGACTGTCAGATCACAGTCCCTTGCACATGTGTAAATGACAATGGGAATTGCAACCCCGCTGACTTTGAGTCCAGTATGTTCTCCTGAAGAGAATTAGCATGACCTGCTCAGAGAGACCTCCATGTTAGCACAGAGGCATCAACAGTTTGAACAAAAATTTTTAAAAATAAGAGGACCTAGTACTTTTGTTTCACTGAGTTTCTAGAATGACAGCAAAGAGGAAAAACGAACGTTTCCCCTGCAGACCAAACTAGGAGTCAGACATCTTCCCTGTAGTATTAAGTAGTCTATGACTCCTGACCCTGATTCACGTAGTTTCTCCATATTACCAAAAAAAAAAAGAAAAAAAAAGCAAATAAAAAAAGTTGTCTTATGGTAAAAGGAGCTGGAAGCAGCACAAGACAGAAGTTGTCTCTATTCTCTGCAGGAGGCACCAGCCAGTCCATTCAGTCCCCAGAAGTCACTGGTAGTGACTGGAAGACACAGAGGTGAGGTATTGAGTTAGTATGTGTACACAGAGTGTTGCTGCCTTCAAAGCTTGTTTGCAATCCCAATGACAAATGTTAGGATGTCTTTTCTCAACAAAAGCTCTAGCCCAAGATCAATATTGCAAATATCTCCTGCGCTCCCTTTTGCACATCACAGCTGTACCTCAATCAGTGGGAAAGCAAAGAGCTACTATTGGCCTTTTTGAGGGTCTGCATGAGTAGCAGCTCTAAGATCCTAAGCCCAAAATATGCTGAAATATGGGCAAGGAGAGTCCTCTGCAATACTCACTCACTGGAATAACTGATCAGCAAACCAAACATCTCTATCACATAGTAACATTTATCAGTCAGTTAACTAGATTTCAGTTCTAATGCTGAGATCTTACTACTGTGGGGAGATGGTACCACCTCATAAATGCAGGTTGAAAATATAATTGCTTGTTTTGTAATCACAGGCCTAATACAGCTTAGTTTTTTAGCCTCTGTTATTATATGAATAAGTCAAATTTTTTGGTAACCATTCTAATCAGCACAGGAACCTCAACCAATAAACTCTGAAAAAAATATTTTATTTCGTTCTTGTCAGATTGGTTCTCATACATAAATTCATAAGTCCTAGACTGAGAATTGTATAATGTACTCCATTTTGGCCATTGCTGCTTTGTCCTCCAAGAACTTGTGGAAATTTTGCATCAACCAAATTATAGGTATTGGAAAATGTACTAATATATTCTTGTATACCCAAATAACAGGAAAAAGGCAAGAACAATCTTTTTGGCAATAAAGCAGGGTCTAAATTATGGTGTCCATTATTTTGCTGCAAATGAAAAAGAAATAAAGTCAGTGGAACTGCAGGGATGTAAGACTGAACTGAAAGCACAAAAAAACAGACTTCTAGTTTCAACTCGTTAAGAAAATAAACAACTTTGCTACTTGGGTGTTTTAAAATGTAATCACCAAATGCAAAACACTCTCTCCTAGCTTGTTTGAGATTCAAGGGCTACGGCATAGAAAAATAAAAGGATTGACGTCTTCTTTCTTTTCTATTTAGAAAGCAAATGTACTCTAAACTATCTGACTGGCTAGAGACCTTATCAATAAGTCTTTTGAACTTCTGTTACCACATTGGAGTCTCTACCAATGGCCATTTAAAGTGACCAGGGGGCATGGCTTTTACTGTCTACAGCAGAAGGATGTGCAACCACACTGTGGGTGTGAAACTTGAATGGAGGGGCAGGGACAGGGCAGGAGCTGGGCATCAAGGAATGACATAGGGATATCAATCACTTACCAGGTGAAGAAAGCCACCTGCAGCAAGCCTGAGGAACTTCCAGGGCTTTGCTAGGGCGGAGTGAAGGTGACAAGTTCTAGCCCAGGCTCCTTCTCACTATATCACTTACATGCACCTTGTAAAACCACTCCACCTTGCTGGCATTGCTAGAGATGAACCTTCATTTCACAGCTTGGGATGGAAGAAGGGCACTGTCCCAGCTCACACTACGTCTCCCAGGAAAGGCAACTTGCTTTACAGCCTAGCAAAGGTCTTGCAGCATCTGGGACTGCCAGACAAGACCTTTCAAAGGCAGCAAATTCCTCATTTCATAGAAGGAAGAGAAACACGCCTATAACAAAGCTTAATTATCTCAGAGAACGAGCGTGTGCCTTTAGAACAAAGCACAACAAAGGAGCTCAGTACTGCACAGAAGTCATGGAAGAAAGTCCACAGAGCTTCGTGCTAAAGATCTAGGTTTTGTCAGGTCGCTTGCACTGGAAGTTATAAGAGCTCCTTTCTACACTTTTCACACCATCCCGGATCATCTGGAGATTTAAGAGCTATAAACTCCATTCTCTCTGCACCACACAGCAAACCCAGGTAGATGCAAAGGGAAGTACCTTCTGCCCTGCTCCAAGATGTTCCTGCTGCACTCCAGCCTCTAGAAAGAGCAGCGCCAACCTGAGACAGGTTTGCTGAAGTAGTGGTGTAGTTACCCACCCATATGAACTAACTAGGTTCAAACTGCTTGTAAAGGTACTTCTCCTGGAGGGGAAAAAAAGAACCCCAAGAGATTAATATAATAGTAATCATGAAAAAAATGTACACAACTATATAAACCAATAGGTTGAGTTTCCATCCATGTGCACTGGATAATTTCATTACTATAATTTTCAAAATAACTGAAACAGCCTTGGGTTCAGAAGAATTTTCACTATTATACTGTTTTATCATAGTAAAAAAAGTATTTTTTCAGAAAGTTATTAATAAAAGTATTATTTCAATTACTTATGATTCATCAGACAATACAGCTGTATTACCTGCATTTATTATTTGTGGTAATGATGCATGATGTTTTTAATAGCTCTCTAAAGCTGCAGAATTTTATTTCAAGAGCAGAAATGCCCCAATTACATCACTGGTTTCACAAGGTTGTGGGGGGTTGGGGGTTTTTTGTGGATTTTTTTAACATAGCAAAATTGAAAAAAAAAAAAATCCTAAATGTGTTAAAAAATTGTGAATATATCCGGAGCCAGGACTCCCAAAAGTGCATCAACGAGTGGTTACAATGACTTATTTATTTTTAAGATCTCATGACTGGGGGGAAGGGGAAAAAGCCAACACATACACAAACAATCACTTATTTCCAGCTTAATCTCTCCTTTCTGTGTTTTCACTGCACATATTTGCTCTTTCTCACTCTCCTTTACTTTTGTTTTCACAGGCACCCACACAAATTGCTCCCAAGCTAAGGGCTAGGTGCTAAGCCTCAACTTGGAGTAGATTTTAATGGCAGTTTTAAGTTCCTGGTAAACAAGGTTTGAAAAAAAAAAAAAGGCAGGAGTTCCACTATTAAGCAGTGCTGCTAAGCACCTTTATAATTTTTCTGCTTTTATTTCTTACAACTATCGCACTTTTTTTACTTATGACACAATCTTGTTTACCCAGAACTGCCTGGTAAGTGTACAGAACACATCAGCTAAGACCATTGGTGCAGATGACACACATACTATGAAGTGACCAGGAATAATCATTCCTACAATCGGCTTCTTGGTGATTAAGCCACAGAAATGTATTAATTACTTTACACTCTCATTGCAAAACGTAGCCTCAGAGTTACCTGACAACTCTGTGTTAATTGCATAATTTATTTAATTAGTTTTCATATGACTGCTATTAGAGAAGTCAGGTTAAAAAATCTATGCCTACTGGCAAAAGTCAAAGACTGAAGCTTCATAGACACTGCTTGTACTACCCATGACCTGAGGATAAAACAAAGTAGTTTGTCACTAACACCTTTCTTAAACTATTTAATAAACAATAAAAGAAATCATAAGCTTTTGTGGCATGTTTCTGCTTCCTATTTGTACAACACCTTGCTGCACTCAGGTTTTAGGACACAACTGACTCCTCAGATATTCAAAAATATAAGTGATAAAGAACTAGGAGCGACACAAGTAATATTCCAATAAATGAAGAGCCTTCTCATGCAAACAAGATTGATGGTAAATGTCATAATGAGTTGGAAAAGAAAAAGGATGAATTTTAATTTGAATTTAAAATTTCAAACAGACTACTGCAGGATGAAGGGGGGAAAAAAGAAAAAATACTTGAAAATACAACAGGGAACAGTGGGAGATCCAATGTTCAATATTATGAAGAGATCTTTCCAGAATAAGAATCCTAGCACCCCATATATCTTCAAAGTAAGAAAAGTGGCCTTGTCTGTATGATTATCTGCACTCTGCTTTTCTTAGTATAGTTCTATTGACTGAAATGGAATTACAGGAGAAATTCAACAAGCTACCTAACATCACAGTTGGGGCTAATGTTCTTTATAAAATAATGACTGCAATATTCAGTCAGCAATTAAAGAAACTCATTTCAGACATGTAAACCATACATTTGCCCTTTATTATTTGTAATTAATCAATTGGCTGTGCCAGTTAGAATACTTGCAAAGACTTGTTGAGCACATGGGCTTGCAAGAAATTTCAGTAACATGTAGTCACTGAGGTCCAGGCTGAGGTTCACTGAGCCAAACAGAATAACCTCAGACCCTTTGCCTTACATTCTACTGAATACATTTTAGCATGAACTAAAATTCAAGGGCAGACATCTAAAGAGACAACAGGATTATTTGATGCTAAGCCTTGAGTAGGATTAGGAGGGAGACTATTCCAAATTCCAGGACACTAAAGCAACCTCAGGGTGCTAGTCCCATGGTATCTATGTGAATGTCTGCCCCTCCCTTGTGCTAGGATGATCTATGTTATTTCTGTACTTCCAACTTCCATTCTTGAGTAGTTCTGTATTAAACACTGAATAGGTAAGCTCCAGGGTGGCAATTTCATCATTATCTGTGATAACAGTACAGCCTGGCCAGGATGTTTTTATTTTGCATAGAAACTAAAGTGTATACAGGCAAATCTAACAGAGTACTAACTATATGGAGACTTCATGGAACCCATCAATGCCTTACACCTCCAGCTACAGAGGAAGATCAAAAATTTTTGACAAGAGTCACAGCTGCTGCCATGGCTTTCACAGCAGTAAGTAAAGCAGGGCTGACATGTTGTATTGGCCAAGCTGTCATTAACATCATATATCAAGCCTTTCCCTAAGTTGTTTTTACACCAGGGAGACCCTGCTACTGGCCCAGGAGACAGCTACAGGAAACTTGGGACAGTCTCTCCCCCTCGTGGTGAAAGCCTTCAAACCCTAAGTACTTCAAAGAGCCTTCTCTGACTGGAGCTTTTCTCAAAACTTTGAAAGACTACCTAAATCACAAGGTTTCGTTTTCCTGATCTGTCTGCAGTGTTACTTGTGGTCTCTTACAGTTGTTCTGTCTGTAAAGCCAGTAACTCAAACATACATTTTAACCAGTTTGTAAAGCAGAGTTGGGATCCCACTGAAAAGTAACCAGACATAAATTAATTCAGAGAACAATCATGTCAAGGGTTCTCCAGAACTTCCTTGTGTATTAGCCTGAGTTTTTCTCACCTCAATTTTACATAAGTAAATAGTCCAAGATCCTACTAACATTGAGATCCTCAGAAGAATAGAAACAAAGCAAGAATTTTTTTAATAATAGTGCCATTATAAGACTTTGCTAATATATGGAACACAATGCTGCAATTAGGTTACATGAAGTCTTTTGGACCTCTGTTTCCATTCCAGTGTCATGGGACATGTTTCACAGCACATGCACCATATTCTGAGCTCCCATGCCTGCCACCAGCCTTCAGATTCCCAGAGCAAGGGGGACACAGTGCTTAGCTCACACAGAGACAACATACCCAAAAAGGCTAAAAACATTTCTTTACAGCCTCTCAGGGAAATAAAACATTACCTCAGCAAGTCTCGAATGCTTGTGAACATTCTCTCCTTTCTGGACACTCGGAGCAAGCTGCTGCAGGACACCTCGGCTGCTCGTGAGGGCACGAGTCAAGCGAGCAAACTTCCCCCAACCTGCAAGAAAATGTGCAAGATTATACACATTAACCAAAAAAAAAAGCTGCAAGGGTACCATATAAAACCTCTTATAACTAAGGGGGGGAGGTGAAGCTCAAACAGAGCAATCTGCTTTAATACTGACCACAAGGGACTATAATTTAGGCAAGTACCAGATAAAAGCAAGTCACAAAATAGGTGTCAGCATGGTACTGTAATAAAACCCATTACTGCAGTAGCTTTGTATTCAATGGCTCTACAAGAGTGCTGTTACATGAACTGCATATTTTGCAAGGATAAGTGTCCACTATACAATAATCTTCTATTAAATCCAATCACCAGATTTGGATCTCTCAGCACCACAGAAGACACTCCAGACTAATCAAGATGTAAGACTAGAGTAACACAGAATGAAAATTACAGTTGTCTGTAACAGAAGTGAATTTGACCTCAGATGCATCAAGCATAGATCTGGCATAAGCAGAGAAATATACAAAAGATAATAAAAAGTAGAGCAGAAGAGCAAAACAAAATCATTAATTTCATCCTCTCGAAACAAAAGGGGGAATATACAAATAGATTTTCTCAAACTCTAATAAAACATTTAGCAGCTTCTGTCAGAGAAGTCATATGCTGAATTTTAATTCACAATATTTTTTACAGCGATTTCAAATACCCCTCAAAATAGAAGACTTTGAACGACAGTCACAAGAGCTAGCTACAACTATAATCTTTATGGGCAGTACTTTGCCATAACAGAGAGTCAGGTAGAGTACACATCTGGATATTTTTGGTACCCTGAAAGGAAAACATTGGTGCATTTAGTCCCAATCTTGAAAAATGTTAGCACCACATGGGAACTGTTGAGCAGTCTCATCTCCTACTCCACCTAAGGATGTTCAGCACTTTGAAGACTCAGTTTATAATAAGAACCTGGTTCCAGTAAAAGTTCCCTCTACAGCTCTCTTGTAGACCCCTTTTGTGTACTGGAAAACGCTATAAGTTCTCCCTGGAATCTTCTCCTCTCCAGGCTGAACAACCACAAGTTTCTCAGCCTGCCTGCACAGCAGAGGTGCTCCATCTCTCCGAGTATATTTGTGACCCTCCTCTGGACTCACTCAACAAGTCCACATCCTTGTTATGTTGAGGGCCTTGGAGATGAATGCAGTATTCCAGGAGGGGTCACATAAGGTTGGAGTACAGCAGGAGAATCATATCTCTCGACTTGCTGGCCACACTGGTTTTGACACATCCCAGGATACAGTTGGCTTTATGAGCTTCAAGTGCACATCACCCAGTCACGTCAAGCTTCTCGTCCACCAACATCCCCAAATCCTTCTCTGCAGGGGTGCTCTCAATCCAGCTTGTATTTGTGCTTAGGAGTGCCGCGACCCAGGTGGGGAACTGTGCAGCTGGCCAGACCGAGGGGGCCCGAGGAGGCTGTGGTCCAAGAGGACATAAGCAATCCGCCCGCTCTCCAGTCCCGGCGAGGGAGGGCTGCCGGGGGAGCGGGCGGTCCGGCGGTGCGCCGGCCGCGGCGCTGGCCGTGGTGCTGAACCAGGACGAACGCGGCTTGTTTTCAAACGGCAGCCCCAGCGACGAACAGAACAGACCACAGAGTTCCAGCTTCACACAGGAACTGGAAATCTGCCTTCCTTGCCAGACATAAAATATTTATAATTCCAGATAAACATAGACAGTTCCTTTTACTAAGTCAAACCAGACTGATGGGTAGGGCATTTTTCAGGAAGATTCAAAGTTTGGTTCAAAACCCGAGGACAAACTTTCAGTGTGCATTTTCTTCCTAACACTGAATGTTCTAAGATATAGGCTATTCAGACATAAATAGAGATATGAGGAAAAGGAAGCACCTCACTTGAGCTTTCTTGCAAAAAAGCACTGCCAGACAACTCTGTGACATGATTTGTCGCTATGAGTGCTGAGCACCTTTGTGTACCTGCCCTTCTCCCCAGGAGTCATCTATCTCCTTTTGAAAGGTTCAGCTTAACCCATTCTTCTCTCCCCAGCATTCCCTATAAGCATCTCGTCTACCCTACGTGTTGGAAATCTCACTTGTGGGTGCTTAAATGGTGCACAAAAGAATTGTTTTCATGAACATTAGATCTCTCACGCTATACTCCAAATCTGATCTGAAAACAATACAACTGTTTGTTATAGGCAAGAAACTGTGTCAAGAGGCAAAGCTTTTTAGCTTGGCTTTTAAAACCAGTGCTGATATGAAAATGGCAGGCTGGAAGTACATACCCAAACCCTCCTTTACATGTACAACACATGGGAACCCAGTCTGGAGTGGCACATGCACCTGTGCAATGGTATGCCTAAAACCAGGCACTGAATCAACATGCAAATGTCCCAGCTGTATGAATATCATCTCTAGAACAGAAGGCTCTCCTCCTTGTACTGACTTTTGGGTTGTTTGGGTTTGTTTATTTGTTTGCTTTTTTGTGAAAGACAAAGACAAAAGTGTGGGAAATTCAACGCCAAATTATAACAGACCAGTAGACTGTGGAGAAAGAAAATGAAAATGAGAGAGAATGCCAGTACTAATACTACTGAATGATAATTTCTTCTGAAAAGATAGCAGCTGAATTTATTCCAATTTTTCCTCCAGAATCCTAGGGACAGATGTAGCCTACAGCAAGTCAGATATTTATCCAGTAAAGACAGGGCAAGTAATGTCATGACTGAACATAAACACTAAATTTTAAGGGTCATGAATCTATCCAAGACAAGAAACAAAGTTACAGAATGGTGTAGGAATAGAGTGGTGTCAGTCATGCTAGAACAGAGGGATCAGATGATATGGATTATTCTCATTCAACACAAGCAGTTGGTATATCCTTACATCCATTCTTTTCCTCCAAAAAAAGAGAAAATACAAATTAAATTGAAATCTACTGAGGCTATGTGATTCTAATATAGGCATACATATTCCTCAAACAAGGTAAGAGTTCACGTACTAGAGAAGTCAGCTTGGAATTCAAGAAGCAAACATAAAGCTAAATACCAGCTCCATGGTTGTGCTTGCCTGTGCCCGTCTTTGATTCTAACCCAATTTTATCATTGTTTGGTCTCCTTTTTCAGTTCTGCAGAAAATATCATTCAGGGACAAAACAATAACACGGCACTAAAACACCTTCAGCTTCAAAAGGATGAAGAAAGAGCCTTCAAGATTAACAGCACTGATTTCAGCGCTTCTGCATTCCATGATGCTCCTTCAGTTTTCCACCATTTCTTTGCAAAAAGCTGAACAGAAATTGCTTCTGAAAACACCCAAGACAAGATGCCCACAAGGAGGACAAAAGCTTTGTTTCGTGGGGAAATATGGTATTGAAACATACTTCTGTGATGTGATATTTAACTCAAACCTTTTATTCATTCAAGGATAAAGCTTTATTTAACAATGGTCTCAAGCTGAAGAAACCAATTTTTTTGTACTTTGAGGTGAGCATGATCTGTTGATACTCAACCACAACAACATTTATTATTTATTTGTAGGTAGTTATTTGTTTCCTACCACTCTCCTCAGTCTGATCATCATGATTTGTAAATTTAAACATTAGGAACTGTGGTAGTTGCAGAACGTTTGTTATCAAGTTGCTGATCTGTGACTTACACAACGCCTGGAATTAGAAGAAGGAGCCATTCCCTGCTAGAGAACAAGCTTGTTTGTCCATGGGTCTATTGTTCACACGACTGTGTAAACGTAAGAAAAGCAGAATTCCAGCAGTTCTTACCTCCATTCAAACCACTTTTATATTCTTGCACATCAAAGATCCCTACTTACATCCATCATGCTTCTCTGCAGTGCTCCTTCCCTTTGAAACCTCATGACTAACACTGTATTATTTTCCCATCTGGACTGGGAAAGCATACCAAAGGTTTTTAATAAACTCACCACTTCCCTTTCATTTGTTTCCTTTTTTAAGAAAACATTTCATCCAGATGAAAGCCGAGTATAACTTAATCAAAATATTTCAAACACTGGCTCTGTTCATATAAATACATCTTTAAAAACAGAACAAAAAATTAGACAGCAACAAAAAAACCCACATACACACACACACACACACAAAACAGAAACAAAAAGGAAAAATAAAAAGAAAATGTGGATTTTCCCCTGAATTAAGATGAAGGAGGCAATCAAAATATTTTTTTGGTGTGTAGCCCTGCTTGTTATGCAAAGGACAGCTTAGCTGCAAAATGAAATAAAGCATTTTCTGCAGAGGAGATAGCAACTGATAATTGCTACAAAGCACAGGAGGCTACAATATCGAGGAGGCTAATAACCATTCTCCTATATGATTCAGTGATGTTTAATTTTATCACCTTTTTGTATAAATACAAAGTATCAAAAGCAAAAATTAGGATCCAAAGCATCATTTCAAAAGTTTTATAAGGCAGCATAGATGCATCTGAATATGTTCCCATTGTATTCATACATTCAAAACCTGTTCAGGCAAACTTCTTATGAGCTACTTGGAGGGCAAGCACAGATTCTATTTGTCTTCAAACATAGTTGTTTTCACAAAGTGATGCATTTCACTTTCTACACTATTCTCAAACATTTAACATTGGTTTGTTAGATCTCAAACCAAGAAAGACATATACAGACAAAATGCATTAATTCTAAATACAGTATATACTCTAAAATTAAGCTAAGAAGGTGACCTACCACTTGACAATCCAAATTTAGCCATGATATAGCTCGATTTTGTCTACTTCTATTCAAGTAAACCTAGTTTCTCTGATTTTTTAAAGGGGCAAGCACACAGGAAAGAGTGGAAAGAGGTTGTTTAAAAATATTATATCATCCACATCACGGGCACACTATTTTTAAGTAGTTTTATTTAGAATGCACTATTTTTAAAGCTGCTGCATTTAAAAGCAAGCTTACTTACTTTCCATGGCAGTCATAAAATAAACATCTTGTAAATTATCTGAATCAATCAACAAAGACTACAATAAGAAGTCTACCCTTTACATATTATTAATAAATTAAAAAATAATTAAGATGAAAAACAGTACTGGGACCTTCTATCTCTGAGTCACCTTCAGATAAAAGATGCCTGTTCATTTTTGTGTAGCAAACACCTGCGATTAGAGCTCCACACTTCTCAATCAAAAAGTCTCTACATCATTTGCAGCTGAACAATCAGGCTTGAAATTGCCAGCAGGTGATAGAAAACTAATATACCACAGATAAGCAGGTTTAGCCTGACAGATTATTTACTCTTTAAATTGATCATGTTCTTGTACTACATAAAGTTTTTCTCTACATAGACATAAAGTCATTGATTTTGAAAAACGTGAATACTTTATGCCA
This sequence comes from Lepidothrix coronata, assembly GCF_001604755.1. NCBI lineage: Eukaryota > Metazoa > Chordata > Aves > Passeriformes > Pipridae > Lepidothrix > Lepidothrix coronata. The sequence goes on along the minus strand of NW_016690213.1, from coordinate 1,474,990 downwards.
CTATGAAATTGTTCAAATAGCACATATGTTAATAAAATATTTGCTTCTACAGGCAGCCTATTACATATTGAGTGGTCATATGCATAGAAAACTAACTTCACATATAAACTTGGTAAAAGTGATAAAAGCTGATTGAAGGTGAAAGAAGGAAAAATAATTGTTTTAGCAATCGGTTTTCAATTGTTTCACTTAAACAATCACTAAGTTCACAGTTTTAGTTTTTCAGATTGAGAGCTTGTTTGGGTTTAGAATACAAGAAACATTCCTTTGAAAATTGTTCTTTCAAAGCCAAGCTACAAAATTCCTACATAATGTTGAATATAGCACAAAGAATATGCCCTCTTCAAAGCTCACATCTGTTAAAATAATGATTCTTAGAAGAAGCTAATACAATTTTACCTTTTTTAAATCTTCCAAAAAGGTTTTTCCACTCTATAAATTCTAGAACCTACTACAGACAATTGTCTAACACTCCATAAGTACCTTGCCCCTCCTCCCTTCACAATATACAACTGCACAAGGAGATCTAATATTAAAGTCATGGATATGCATGTAAACTTCTGTTTGACTATTTGACCAATCAGCTCTTCCAAGAAATTGATTATTTAGCCATCAAATAACTGACACAGTACCACCTTCTTAAATGCACACAACAAAATTTCAAAGCTAGCCCACAGCAAGTAACTTAAAGAAAGGTATAGGGGTTAAATTAAGGATGAAAACAGAAAGTGCAGTTTCATTTATACCATGCCTAATCTATGTATACAGCGACAGAGAACTCCCTATCAGCATGAAACTGCTGGAACTTTATTAATTTTAGGAGATCCAGAAATTATATTTGGAAGACTCATTTAGTGCACAAGCCCTTCTGTACATAAAGAGATAGCTCAGGGAAGAAGTACAGAGCTGTGAATCAGTGGCCTCTAAATAATATATCCAGTTCTTCTGTCTGCAACCTTTGTTAGTTGCTCTACCAGTTTCCATGGGCTAGAGGAAGAAATTTTGCTCATCATTAACTCCTCTGCAACTCTTCACTTTTATGTAGGTTTAGTGCTTATATTACTGTAGATATGCAACTGCTGAGAATTACCATGATCACTGCAACAACAGCATGATTTCAAGATCCAATGAGATTTTAAAAAATAAAATAAAATTAGCATTCTCTTTCTTCAACATACTTCTCTTGAAAACAAAAAAGTTACAGTGTTCTTTGTGCCGAAAGCAAAGGACAAACGGGCTACCTCTAACGCATTAAGGAACTCCTGTGAAAGCACAGAGAAAAGACAGCTACCACTCCTGATTGGAAGTCCTGCTTATCAACTAAGTGAAACAAAGGTTTTCACTTCCAGCAGACAAATGAAAGCCAGCTTGTCAGTCCTCATTAGGATACAGTGAAGACCACTAGGCAGGGAAAAAATACTGTAGACCCAAAGTTTCTGACAAGGTAAGTTTTTTTACTTTTATTAAAGCAATAAAAGCCCAAACAAATAGCATTAAAACAAGAAAAAAAATTATCCACATAGCCTGGGAGAGGGTATGTTTGTCAAGGTTGTACTTCCTTTTTCATGGTAACAGGTGTTTCCACTTTGAGAAACTATGTTTTTAAAGAATAACATTTTTAAAACAAATGTAAATCAGTTCATCTTCACAGTAAGTTTCCTGTTTAATTTAATACTACAAATATTATTAAATACTACAAAAATGCAAACAACAGAAGGACACGAGTCTCTGTAATGCTTCTTATGAGTACAAAAGGTCTATTTCTGACAGGATTTGAACCTGAGTGCAAGTTTATGCTGCTGTCACAGCTGAGTTTGCTTCCAGGTTTCCAGGCTCTAACTCAGTGAAGGGTTAACAGCAGAACACTGCAATGCTACTTCACACACCAGGACAGCTTAAACCTGATTCACCTCAAGATGAATCTCTTCACATAGGTTAAAGGGAACTAGTCCAGAACTTGAATATAAGGAATCCCACAATAATGGCAAGAAACATCAAGCCAGGCAGAATGAGATTATTCAGATCTTTGCCAGACTCCGCCAGGGTTAATTCCTTGGTTTTTGTGTACAGTTTCATGCACAATTTGTACAGAGCTGTTTAGCAACATTATGAATCCCTGAAGGCTATGCTAGACTGTGGGGTAATAATGTATTTAAAAGGAAGAGCAGTACCTATTTACTAAATAAAATGTGCTTTCTGAAGCACTTGGGGGTTTCATTAGCAATGACCCTTTCCGGGGCAGGCCAGAGCCAATTCACTTACAAAACCAGCAACCATCCCTTGCACAAATGCTGTCCCCAGTGGCATGGCTACAAGCTATTGTAACATTTAATTCTTTGGATTTGGTATTTAAAGGACTTCAGCTCTTTCAAGACCAGGGCAAACAAACAAAAGCATCATAAATACATTATTGTGAAAAAGACCAACCTTTACATGAATCATCCTCAATGGGCTGCTTGAAAGCTGTTATGTCATTGAAAGTGCAAAGAAATAAAACCACTTTATCCTGCTCATTTCGAATTGGAGCAATTTTCACAAAGAACCAGACAGGTGTTCCTGGAAACAAACATATCAAAACGTTAGTCAATGGTAGGCAGAACAGTAAATGTGCTACTTTAGATATCTACATCTCATATCAGCCAACTGTAAGTGTTACTTTAATGTTGGGGTTTTTGCAAACACCTATTAGGAATAATGACAAAGCAGCTGACAAGAGTGTTATTTAAGTTCTCTGCTCTACCTCTGATTAGCTTTTTAATCCTCAGCAGTCGCTCATCTTTCTGAACTTCACCTACAAAGTGAATACTTGAATTTATGAACTGTCTTGTGATCTCCTGAAGGAAGAGTTCCATGTATGTGCAAAGGGTGCACACAACAGAATGTTGCTGGTTATGTAAAGGACTTGAGAACAGGTCAATTGTGCCTAGACCATGACCGCAATACAGAGTCTCAACCCTAGAGGAAGTGGTAGTCTTAGACTTCTCTGTAAACACGGAGCACCACACCCTCACAACTATACCAGCCTATGTCTACCTTCAAGAGTCAGGTTCTGGGAACTCTGGTCTGGTCTGGAAATCCCCCCATGCAAGGGAAACCCTTTCCAAGCTGCCTTCCAGCTTGCCTTGTCATAAGCCTGCTCACAATCACTCTAGCACGAAGCAAGACTCCAAGGAATTCAGAAGAGAACAAGCCATTAGGACCAGACCATGAGCTGTGGATGGGATCAAGCTGTACTCCATAAAACTGTACTTTTCTAATTACTGCAGTAGATGAACTACCAATGAAAATTGCTTGAGAGTTCAAAGCCTGCACATCACAGAAAAAGATGATCCCGCATTATGACCCTTCAGATGCTGCTGTCAATGTTCCTTGACGTCTATCCACGCAGATCACCTTGAGGAGAAAATCTGTCAGTCAGCCCTGCCTTTCTACATTTCTGGCAGTTTTATTGAGACTGCTGAGAAGACCCTTATGGAGGATTGTGGACCAGAGCAGAACTTAAAGGGTTATCGAAACAGAGGACATTGCCAGAACAGAAGAGAAGGTGGTAGAAGGTAGGAGGAAGTGTCTACAATGTGCGTGGAGCCAAAGGTCGCGTGACCCAGAACAAGAAGATGACTGAAGAAAAGAAAAAGCATGTTGAAAGCTGATAGGTGTAAAGATGGACATTAGTTGTTGATGGGTAGAAATATGCATACTGTAATTTTATAGGGCCAAGTATTGCTTGTTGATAGGCTAAAGATGAAACTAGTTCTTCTATAAATAGAGGCCTGAAATAAATAATAAATTATTCTCTTGCTGACCAGCAAGGGTATCCGTGTCCCAGTCGCTACAGACCCTAATGGTAGCAATGAAGTTCCATGTAACAAGACAGCGTCCACCACTCGTTTCACAGGACTCACCACAGTGATTTCAGTGATACTTGAGCATAAGCCGATTAGAGGGCTCAGAACAAAGCACTTGGTTCCTGTATGTCATAACATGGCCCCCCTGAAGGCACCATTTTTAAGTCTGCAGTCTTAACTTTAGACATAAAAAGATGACTTCAACTGTGAGGAGGCAATAGGGAGACTCCAGACCCGGACCTTCAGGGAGCTTGTACATGAGTTTTCAGACTGTCCCTACACCTTCGGTGATGATGAAGAAAACTCATAATTGCTTTTGCAGGCACAAGAACTAAGAACCAAAGACAGGATTTAGGCTTGCTTGCCATGAGCAACATTTTGCTTTTGTGTCCCTTGTAAGCTATGTTTGGAGAGAAGGGTCTACACAGCAGAGGCCAAAATAACATCAGGATCAGCAGGATTTTGAAAATCTGGGAAAGCCAGAATAAAGAGCACCATGTAATTTTCGTCACACATGCGGCAAAGTCTATTTTAGAAAGGGTGGTCTTAGAAGACTATTTCTTTTCTTTCTCAATCACAGGACCCTCCTCTATGCTAGTGATCAGATTCTCTTTCACCTCAATTGCTCAGTATTTTAACATGCACACTACATGGTATATTCCATGCAGTAGTTTTTAATAACAAGGGCCACTTGTGCTTCCTGACTGTCGAAGGGTCACAAAGAAACCTCAAATATTTCACAAGTTACTGTTCAGCAAAGCAAGCAAAGGCAGCTTTTTTTCCAACTATGTTAATATAACACAGGTTGTTGCTTCCAGTGTCTCACCTGGCTGTTTCCCAGCCTCAGTGCTGAGCAATCTTTTCTGGCTACAGAAAGACAGGGCACCTCCAAAACCCATGGACAACTTCCATAAATGAAGTTCAATTCCTAAGGCTCCCACTGTGCCTGCATAGCACAGGCAGTTTCAAACCCTGGCTGAGATTCCATGCCATATGTACAGCTACCTCTATAAACAGCAGGGTATATGATGCATGGAGGCCTCTGCTCAACAAGCAGAGAAATCCAGATGGAATCACTGGTGGCCATTTCTGAAGCATGCCTGCATGTCAGAAAGTATTCAAGGGTCAATATATCATTTTTTTTAAGAGTTAACATTCCTGAAAAAACCCTTCTGATAAACTATCAGCAAACAAAAATGTGAAGTGCAAAAAAAGGTTCAGGAAAGTAACTGTGCCAGTAAAATCATCACTAACTCGCTAATGAGCTTAGAAGACACTGCCACAAAGCAGCCAACAGCAATTTTCTAGACAGCAACAGCCCTTTTTCATGAGCTCCTAAAATTGCCTATCCCAATTTCTTCTTGCCTACTTGTTTTTCCCATCTTCACATGTGAACTACTCTGAGGCTGATCAAATCTGTCCTGCTTTTACACAGACTCCTTGGTGACTAATTGCTTTACATTTTACCCACTTCGCTCTTCACTAACACTGCAACTTTTTAATTAGCCAAGATCTCCATCTACAGCCTTTCTTTTTGATCTCTATCCACATGCACTTACTTTTTTTGATTAGGGATTTTTTTGCCCCTCCCCAAAACCACTTTGCATTGTTTTGCTACTTCAAGCTGCAGTTGTTCTGCTATAGGCTGCTCACGGTATTAACCTTCATAGCATTGAAGCTGAATTACATACTCAGCTTCATCTCTGCCTCTCACAGCTATAAAAACTTACTACTGCACTTTTGAAGATGCTATACATAACAAAGAAACAGAAAGGATGCAATTCACCCTCTTATTATGGCTATTTGTCAGATGCATGCTGTCATTTTGTCTTTATGACTATGCTATAAGATGCTGTTGAAAGTTTTTTCTAACATGTTCTGAATGCAGACTTTTCCCGATAACCTGTTAAAGGCTGCTGCAGGGTAAGGAGCTTTTATCAGCAGGGTTCTTACTTTCTGACTCTCCTGACTCCCACTACTGTGCTGCATTGTTTATAATAATAAGGAAAACAGAACACTGTTTCATCTAGAGCCAAGTGTAGAACTTAGTGTTGTGCCCCACAGGCTGAAAGAAAGAGCCAGATATCCTTGACAGCTAAAAGTAGGTGCGTTTGCTGAATTACACTATTTGGGTACCCTTATAATTTCCAGAGTGCCGCAAACAGGGCAGAATGTAAAATCAAGGTGGCATGCACGGTCTGCATGAATCATCTTCCAGTTTGGATCTACACAGTAATACTGCAACAGCAGAAATAAGTAGATGGAAAATTCTGCCAGGCCATGTATCTGCCTCCACAACATCGTATTTTCCCTGCAGTGTATTCCCTAACATCTTGTCAATCTATTTTGTGAATAGGAGACAAGTGGATATAAATATACAGTCATGAGGTGAGTGCTCACAGTGCTGGATTACATGAGCTTTCCACAGTGCTCCACAACCAGGAGATCTTTCAGAGCAGAACTGGGATCTGAACTGTGGGAACACACTGAAAGGCTCAGCCAAGATGTGGCCATGCTCAGGTTTTTTCCTGCATACTGGTTTAATTATCACAAAAATTTTACTTTTTAAACATTAAACAGTTTATTTAACTACTAAACAGGAAAGCTTAAAGTATAAACTACTTATAAATCAGGTCGGAAACTAGAATTTCAATGTCCTACAGGCAGCCCTCATGCTCTTGGTGTCAAAGCCAATGTCCCTGCTCAGCCAGATAACCACTACTGGCAAGAGGCACAAACAAGGCCATTTTAATGAAAAATGTCATTTTCAGATTCAGCCTATAGGTTATTCAGGCAGTGGAACTGCAGCATGTTCCAGAGCTCTCACAGCAAAACAAGAGTAACTTCCCAGTTTGCATTGATGTACAGCCACACAGAAAGTGTTTACCAGTGTTTCCAACAATACATCTACTTCCATTTACATTTTGTGTTTAGTCCTGGCAACCTCTTTCACTGGTAAAGTTCAGCAATAATACCAGTGCACAAACAAAGAAGTAAACACTCATGAGCTACATTGGCTTCTGTTAGATTTGGAATCAACAGTGAAAGAATCCAGAGTTTGTCTAATGGCATAAGACCAATCATGCTAGAAAAGGGAATGTCACTTCAAAGCTGCAGGAGAAGAGTATGAACAACTGGGAAGAAATAAAAATCTACAGTCAATGTCTGACAGTAGCCATAGGACCAGCCTGGCTCGTGGTACCAAAGTTATGTAGCTAATTCCAGAATTAACAGGTGTAGCTCTTAATAGTCTTCACCAGCCTGAGCACAGTACTTACAGTGCCTTAAAGGCAAGACAGTTTTAAGGGCTGTGATTCAAGTCCCCCCAGACTAAAACACAGTAAGTGTCTGCACACCTTTCAAGTTGCCACCTGTAACATAAATACTACTGTCTCTTCCCTAACCTCATTTCCAGTTTTGTGTATTTCAACAGTGTTGTGTTCAGCCCCTTGCTAAGCAGGAACACCTGCTATTTAATTTTGGTTGAGGTCCTTCAGAAACTCTGATAGCATCAAAATGAATGATAGGTCTATTCAAGCTTCTCCCCCGAGTATACCATTGACCTCTCCTAAGTTCTCTCCTGTCAAATAAAAATAGATTATAACAAAAATCAAAATCACTGTTTAAATATGGTCTTTACCCACACCTTGATGCATTTAACCAAAGAGGGCAGCTGTTTTTCAAAACTACAAAAATCACATTGTTTAAATAAAACTGCAACACACAACTTTTCTTTCCACAAATTAAACGAAAATTAATTTATAAATACAATGAAACAAACATATTTTGACAACTCAGCTGACATCTTCACTGCCCTTAATGAACAGGGCAAGTTTCCTCAAAGCACAACCTCTGCATTACTTGATAATGCCTCAGTCAAACCAGTCATCAGACAGGTATTGTCCTGAAGGTAAACAGTCAAGCAATATGGAAATGGAAAGGATACAAGCATGTGCCCTGTCTCCACCAACTCCTACATGCAGTGATGCAGACAGCAGGACTTCAGTTATATAAACAGCAGGGCTGACCATTACAGTCACCCCTTTTGGGGTTTGACTTATGCCCAGGTACTCTGTACGAGACTGTTTCTCTCTGTCTCACACAGACCAAATAGTTTGTCCAATATCACACAAGAGAGAACCAGCTGATGAGGTGTGATCAGAAAGAGTTTGGCAAGCCACAATATCCACCCACATTTTAACTAGGTGCTCAGAGAAGCTTGTGACATTTAACCATGCAAGACAAAGCACAAAAGTTTCCTATAGACTCTACCTTTGAGCAGAGAGTGTGTACCAAAAAAGAACACACCAACTCAGTATGCAGCTCACCACTCTGGCCAATATGAATAGATCCTAAAATACATTCCCAGCACTTAAACAGCTGTTACCTGCAGGTCTCCTGCATCTGGTACTGGGATGCTCTGGCAGCTAATGCTTCTAAAGGTCAGATCTTCACATGCTAAGATAAGGAAAAATCCATTGTAGTCCCCGAAGGTGCAATTGCTACTCACAAGGGTTATTCTATGACACTGAAAAAACATAGTAGGAAAAAGCTTCATCACACACCCTTGTACTGCAGTAATGTTGATATGGTTTACCTGATTCTGAGTTCTCTGAAGAACAAAATGTGAGTATAAGGAAAAGAAAGGTACAGTAAAGTCTTGGAATCTTCTTTCCATTTAACCCAGATAAAATATTTAAGGATTACTACTGGTAAGTCTTACTGTTCTGTATATGTTTGAGGAAATGACAGCAGGTCTTGCTTGCCAACACATTTGAATTTGACAAGATCAGTGGGAATTATCAGTTTTATGAATCAAAAATACTTAGATCTGACCTTGCTGAAAGTAACTGAACTCACACAGATGGATTTCACAGGAGATGCAGGTGTGCACACTGCTTGACAAATACAGAGCTAGATTTCAACAGGAGGCCCAGGAGGATTCATGTCACTTGACTCCAACACCCCTATTCTTTCCTGCTTCTGGTCCTATGCAATGATATGGTTTAGCAAAGTTTTCCATCTGGAGACACGCTGCTAGAGGCATAGCACACACCATATAAATGGTTTAAAATGGTATTAAGCAGCAACAGTTATGAGAAACTCTCCTTCTAGTGGTGGGCAATCACAGGTCTACCACCTTGAAATGAATTTTGCTCCCTATAAGTTAGGATGGGGGGGGGTTGGTTTTTAACCTCTATAGAAAGCACTGGTCCTAAAGATAAATGCGAGTAGAATCTCCCAGATCACTATTTTGGGCTTATTTGTCATTCTCTGATATCTAAAAGCTTTCTAATGCACTGAGGGAAGAAGGTGGGGTGAGAAGATGGTGCACATGTTAAAATAATTTTTTTTTTTAAATTAAACAAACAAAAAAGTCCCATACAAATATTCATAGTGTTAAATTTGTTTAACGTTCAAGCACCCAGAAACCAGGAAGTGAACCCCAGCACAAACTGAAAGTCAATACCAGCCTTTAGGACTATAACCATAATATATCTACTCAGCAAAGAGCTATTGATTAACCAAATTACTTTGCAGTGTGCAAAGCAGTTACCTACAGCCAAGCCAGCAATTTGGCAAGCATTTTGCTGGCCCCATCTGCAGAAAAATCTCTGAGAAAAAAAAAAGTGTCTTAACACTCTCAGCAGCACAGCTGCAGACCATAAGCAATGGGAATGCCTTTGCTCAGACAGGGGACACTTGAAGACTCTCTGTAACTCTTGATGCACCTTAGTTTTGAAGAGTTCACCCCACTTCAGATATTCTTCCACTGAAGTAGGTCAAGTACTGGATAGAAAAGGGGGTTAGATTTCAAATGGGCACCACCTCTTCAGAAGCAGACAGAAGCAAGTAAATTTGTATTCTTACCAAAAATTTACTTTTTAATAATGGAAGTAAGTGCATATAGATCAAGCCTGCTTTTGCACTGCTTGTAACCCAGACCTACATTGTAGATGTAAAACTAGACAAGGAACATCCAAGTTTAATTTACTCAGCCATTTTTAATCCATGAGGCTGACCATAAAGCGTAAAAACCTAACAAATGGCTTTCAAAGTCTCATAAGAAGTTAGATGTGTAAACTCCATCAATTCAGATAAGGTAAGATATGACTAAGGCTAGATACAAAATATTTTCTAATACATTTGGCTGTACCCTTCCTCAGTGTAAGTTAACTTATTTCCACTGATTTCAGACTTAGCAATGTTTTGATTTCCCATCTAAAAATAAACAATACTTCAAGCATCACTGTACATTCACATCTAATCAAACAATGGAACTGAAGCTTTCATGTGAAATTACTGTCAACCTGTCTGTTGTCATTTTGCAGTCCAGACCAAAGAAAGCTTTTGCTTTGCCTCTTTCCAGGTATGACCATGAATCCCCACTGAAGGTAACTGGATGGCATCAAAACAACAATGACAAAAATCTGGTGTCTGTGCACCTGCTTGCTCTAATTGCTTCCAATTATCCTGAAGGAGCTCTGCATTTCTGGGAAGCAATTATTCCAGAGAATAACAATGATTGTCACATATCTGCTAGGTAATCAAGGGCCTAGCCCAAGGAACCATCAAACCTCTATGACATCTTAACATCAAGTTCTGAAAACAGGGAATATAGTCACCTTTGAATGGGGGAAGACTGGACAAAGAAAGGGAAGGCCAGGGTAGAGACAGCATCCATAAATGCAAATAAGATGAAGGCAGAAAATTAACTCAAAACTCCTAGTTTGTTTTTCTTTTTTCCTCCGAAAGGACAGAGACTGTATTGTTAAAACAGCCAGAATTACGTTAAATGTGCAGACTGTGGAAAATGACCAATTATCGAACAACTCAAAAATGGAAGAAAAACTTGCTATTTATCATGACCGTTAGTTTATAAGGAGCAAGTAGACAAGTAAAGAATAGGAGAAATCTATTTCCTGTCTGTTTTACTGGGTAATTTGAAGAAGAAAAATAGAATGAGGAAAGAACAGAGAGACAAAACAGAAGAAATAAACAGCAGGAAAAAAAGATATCTAAAAAAATTCAGAGTCCTTTCCAAAACCTTCGAGAGCAGGTTGAAACCAACCCTATTCATTACCTCAGCTGGCAGCTGCCATAGTTGCAGGCAGAAGTAAGGTGACCACAAGGGAAGGGCCACTTAGCAGTCTGGGTGATCAGTGACTGCTAAATATGACAGTGTTTTTCTATGATGTGGCTTATTTTAAGAAAAAGCTGCAGGATGTTCCCTTTTTGATATTTTTCAGTTACAACTCTCCAGTGTTATTAGGCAGTCTCTGTAACAGTAGTTAATGTATCTCTAAAGCCAGAAATCTAACAAACATTAAGTGCCCTGCGTTTTGTTAAACTTAAAAGCAAACTGTGCTTTCCTTTTTCCCATGCCTGTGACCCTCTGTGCATAGAGCAGAACCACTGCAGCTCTGTCTTTTGGCATGTCACACAACACAGCTACTGCACAGCTGGACTTTGTTCTAGGCTGCCTCTCCTCAGGGAAGTGCACAGCAGGGCAGGAAACATTCCTCACTCCGTGGTTACCTTGCTTTAAATCTACATAAAAGACAGAGAGGCCCCAGGCTCTACTGCAGGCCATATGCTGCAGCAACAACAGAAGAGTAGCTGCATAGTCTCTTGGTGCCAAGTCACTATTAACTAAGAAAGAATTTCAGACCCTCCTAGATCCCATGACTGCAGCTTATTTACTTGGCTTTGGATGCATAGATATGAGATGCATATGGTCCCCATGGCCACTAAGCTAGGAACAGAAATCAGCTTTTAAAAATAGGTAAACTTCAGAGGCAGGAGAACAAAACAAGGCCATTCAGACAGTGCATACAGCTTTCCAAATGAGTTGGACCAGCAAAACTGTGCTCCAGAAGAGTCCTGAGCAACAGCACCATGTTTAAAGTCATGATGCTTTCAAGAGGCTGAAAAGAGAAGAAAGACTAGAAGAGAGATGAAACAAAAATTTCTCAGGGATTTTTTTTCCTCTCTGAAAGACAACAAAAACCAACTCCATGTACTTTGGCATCAACACCTGTTAAAAGAACAGTTTAATTATGATAGAAAACAAGCAGCTCCACATATCCAGAGATCAGCACTAGCATACATAAGTATTATCTTTTAGCCTTTGTGAAGTGCCTGTGTTTCTCTCACCAAACTCCATCAGTACTACCTGGTCATTCCAAAAGAAATACCAATGATTCACACACACAGATAGATTGGATAACATTTCCCCAGAAAACTGGTCTAACAAGAAACAAAGCAGCAATGAGGTTAACTGTCAAAGATTACATCATAGCAGTTTGAGTTATATGTTGTGGTTAAAGTCCCCTGTGCCCACTAATGTGGAACTGATCAAAACGATCATCACAGCTGTAACGGGAAGAAGCTGCTAGCAGGATGCTTCTGCAAGATCCCCTCCCCTGTACACAGGCAGCACCAGTTTCATGATTAGAAGGTAAAATTGTTAAGAGGAAAATAAGTTACAGAACGCAAACTTTCAGCTTATTTCAAAACTACTGAATACTGGCTTTGCTATATCAAGTTTTTAAAAATTGAAAAAGTATGTTCTCTGTAGCGGAAACTATTTGCACAAACCTAACTTGTGTATTATCATTGCTGATGGACTCTTCAGTGTTGTCTTAAAGCATCACACACAAATTACTCTAAACGTCAGAACAAATTAGAGAGCTTCCTCTGCCTCCCTGAGTGACTTTCATCTCTAATGTTCTCATTTCTCCCTTCTAGATCAAGTGGCAGAACTGGGGCTCATTTAGCCCCAGATAAAGCACAGTTCTCCAGGCTGACAGAATTGCAGTTTACACTGTAATTTATAACAACTTTACCCACCTACATTAATGAACAAACCAATCAATTACTTACTGTTCTTCTTGTACATCAAGATTTCAAAGGAGTTCATCTCATAGTTCTCAAATGTTTGCCGGACCTTGTCAATTGTATCTTTGTCTGTCAGCTCACCATACATAAAACTGCAAATAAAGCAAGAAATTCAAGTCAGATACTGAAAAAAAGACATAAAGCAATTTGTTTACAGTGTGAAAAGGACCCCCCTAGAAATAACTCTTATTTGATTTAGTTTCACCTGGAAAGCATATTCGACAGATGTAGCCCCAAGAGATAAAAGACAAAACTGGAATAAACAGATTACTTTTCTCCTCAAGCAACAAGCACAACACTACAAGCTATTTAACAGAAAATAAATCTGTTCTCAAATACCTGCAGGTGCTGCTTTTTTGCATAACTTCTGCTCTGTGATATCCCGATAACTTGCAAAATCCATCGTTGCTGTAGACAATGGGCCAATCCACTATCTGGGCATTACCCAAGACAAAATTAGTATCTGTTTGAAAAAGCACATCAGTTAGACATTAGACAAGGCTATGGTTGCATTAGAGGAAATACCCATTTCAGGACCCAGTACCAATTGCTTCAGTCCCCGCACAATTTTTCCCAGATATTCCCACTTCAATCAACATTATTATTCCTGGTTTTAATTTTAAGTAAATTCTTATTTTTAGAAAAGTATTAATTACTTTTACGAAAGTATAAAAGCCTAAAAAGATGGGTTTGTGCAAATAAAACACATAATGATCAAGCAGGTAAAATTCATCTCTTGACAGAAGACAGATTCCCTCTGTGCCACATGCACTGATCCACCATGACACTCGGATTGAATGTGAAGCCTCTAACAGTGGCCAAGTCAACACATGAGCAGTATTTCTCCTCCCTGAATGCAGACATTGTGGCTCCTCTCAATTCCCTTCACTGGTGGCCACACAAGGTCAAATACTTCATGTGTGAGGGGTAGAGCACAGCACGCCCAATGAGATACCCAAGAACCAAAGTTAGCATTTACACCAGTAGAAGGAACTTTCTGTTTGCAATACAAGCCAGAAGGAGTTTCAATCAGTAAGAAAAAAACCTAAGCAGGATTCACACCTCCATTCTCACTGAATCTGCCCATGACACTCTTTTTATGACTGCTATCTCAAAACTACACCTGTGCCAAGACAGACAGCACTGCTGCTGCCTGAGCGCTGGCAGGCAGGAGGAGGTGGTGGCTCTTCTCCCAGCTGCAAAGACCCTCTGGCTTTTGAAAGAAAGGCTGGGCAGTTACATGAGATCAAGAGGCATTCATATTTAAGGGGAGCCTTTAAGGGAGTCCATCACACTGTCCACTTTTCAGGATCTGCCACTAACTGCTCAAACCTACATAGTCATCATCAATGCCTCCTGCAACCACAAGCAAGACATTTTACCTATTAATTGCAAAGAGTTCTGTTTATTTTAAGTTCCTCTTTCAATATCTTTCACCCCATTGCAAACTTCAAGTGGATTTAAATAAAACGTTCCTGTAACTATCTAAATCCATTGGTCAATTCCATAGGCATGCCTAAGTGTATCTTGATACACTCTTTAGAATGAAATACACCAGTAGTATAACTTCAGGACATTTCAGCTGCTTTGTTTCTCACAGCCTCTTTTAAATACCGTAGCTTTTGCTTTCTTCTTCGGAAGAAGCACTTTCTTCCAAAAACATTACTCGTCTTTTACCCCTTCCCAAGAATAAGCCGTCATTTCTCGTTGCTTAAGGAAGTGCTTTTGAATGTCTATTATAAACACTATGTTATACTGTCTTAGGATATTTTTAAATTTCATCAGGAAGCACAAAAAAATGACAAAAAAGTATGCAAATACAAATGTTAGGCCAGGTCGTGCCCTGATTTGAACGGTGTTATTTCAGGCATTAATTCCTTCCCACTGTCTCCCCTTCTCAAAAGGTAACTTTCCCTTCACTCCATTTCCTAAAGAGTTTCTATTAAGCATTTGCCTGCCTTTCACTTAAACCTCCCTGTCTTCAGATAAATAATCTCTTTTTGTTTTTATTGAAGGCTACATAGGGCACATTTTTGATGGCCATCACTGTGTTAATCCTACTTTTATCTAGCCTTGCAATGCTTCTGTGAGGTACAACAGTGCTCTTGCCTTCTTTTTACAGGTAAAAGCAAAAACCTAAGTCCAAAAGAGGATTTAAGCACCAAATGGTGAGACTGCAACAGTCAAGCCCCTAGATGCCTGGCTCTCAAAGACTTTGTAGCTGGATGCTCTGTGAGTAGTGATGGAGAGGAGAGCTGAAAAAATTAACACAGCAAATAGAAACCGGCCCAAGTTAAACCACAGAATACAATGGAAAAAGGGGGATATTTTAAGGTTGGGTTTTTTCCCCTTTCCTACATTACTTACAATA
Organism: Lepidothrix coronata; assembly: GCF_001604755.1. NCBI lineage: Eukaryota > Metazoa > Chordata > Aves > Passeriformes > Pipridae > Lepidothrix > Lepidothrix coronata. Next base: position 1,459,873 of record NW_016690213.1, on the reverse strand, counting down.
CCTAATATTTTAACATAAGCCCAGGTCTCACAGACAACACAAAGATTCTTTGCCATTACTGCAGAAGCTAAAGAATCACATTCCCACTTCCTTACATTTTGGTCCACTGAAGTCCCCATTTTTTTGGACTGGCAGTTTCCAAAGGATGCACAGAAACCATGCACACATTTCTCTCCTCCAACAGCAGTTAGGATGTTCTCCTACAAGATGCAGGGCTACCTGAGGGCAATGAAAGCTCAGCCTTTATTTCAGCTCCTGAATGACTAATTATCAAGCTACCAAAGAGAACAGATGTCAACATCCTCACCATATGAGTTTTTAAGTCAGTGTGACTTGACCACTGTACTTTATGCACTCCTACTAACCAACCCTGTTAGTCTACACTGGGTGAGCCTCTCTGGAAGGTGGAGGTAGAATGTTTCATCAGAGAGTCCAGGTTGGGCTTAGTTGTGAGTTACAAGCAATTTGAGAGATCTTTATGTACCTACAAAGTTTTAAAGAAAAAATCTTGGGCACCAAACAATTCAAAGAACAAGACAGAGGTTTCGCCAATCCCACTGTTTCCCAAGTGTCTCTCCCTTCCAGCTAGTTCCCACTTCATGCATCTTCACCTTTCTTTGATCCAGGCTTTACATACCTGACAAATGTACTGCATCTCTTCAGAAAGAGTGTCTCTGACAACGGTGTTAAGCCTGTGTGAACACTGGCAAGACACAGCATAAAATAAGGACTCCCGCTTATAACACCCCTGTATAGTTTATTCTGACAGATAACCCAGAGGTAGAAGGGCTGTCCTCATTGCTATCATTTACATTCAATTGCACTGACGTTCTTGACAATGTGCTGCTTGGAGACAGCTCATAATCTGTTAAAAAATTGTTCCTAACATAAGAAAATATTAGACAACATCCAGTGAGGCAAATATTGCCACTCCATCCGCAGGGACACAGGGTCCCAGAGGCCAGGAAACAGCTGTGGCTTTGTTACACAACAAGCATGAGGGATGCTCTAGTGAACTCTGAGCATCACAGGGAAGAGCCTCCTGGGGACTCACAAGTGGGTCAACAAGGCCAGGAAATGAGTTGATTGGGAGGACCATGAAGAAATCCACTGCTAAAGTCTCTTCAAAGACACTGATGAAATGGACATGTGATAGCTCCAGTACTCAAACTATTTAGTGACTTCAGGCACCTCTTTGAAAGGACTCAATGGACTCCCTTACCAGGAAATCAATTTCTATCACAATGGTAATTGGATTAGCAGTATTGCCTGTCCCAAGGAGAAGCTGTAAGCATCACTGGCCCTTCTTATGAGCTCCAAGATTAACTGAGCAAGAACTGGAGAGGGCAGGCTCATGTAAAAGACCTAGGGTTCTGGCTTGTGTTGCATTTGGCACAGTCTGAGCAAGACCATTGGGAGGCAAGGAAACGTAGAGTTGCAGCACAAAGCACATCGTGCTCCAGAAACACAAGTAAGAACTACAGCACCACAAAGGTAGCACAGTTACTTCCATGAGTAGGGCAGGCTTCTGTGATGAGAGCCTGCAGCACTGGTTCCTTTGTGAAGTGCCTCACTTCATACTTTCTAGCCTGCATTTTCTACAGGTCAGTTCTGCTCACTGCAGTGCACCCTCATGTCAGCCTTTACACACTCAAATGTCAGATCTGTTTTGGATTATCACTTTAAAGTAGACATGGCTGCTTTAAAGCACCCAGTAAAAAAATTTTAACTCCTTCCAAAATGTAAGAATGGATTTCACTCAGTCACTGAAACCAGTACTTTCCTCCACTCAGAAAACAAACCATTACAGAAGAATCAGAAAATGTCTTCCCAAATAACATTGGTCCCTTAAAAACAGCAATAGGAAGTCTCTAGAACAACTCTTCACTAAAACTAATGTATCTACTGAATCCTATGTTCTATATAGTGCTTTGTTTAACCAAAACGGTCCATCAGCTCAAACTTCCAAAATGCCTGAAGACAAGATGCACTCATAGACGTGTGTCTGGCCAGAACTAGCTGGGTGAGGAGAGGTCACCTCCTTGCAAAAGCATGGAGCAAGTGCTTCTTCCCAACCATTCCCCTGCACAGCTACACATTCACACCCATTGCATCCCAGCCTCTCCTCTAAGGCAGACCTTGCCAAGCCCAGATCCCCACCTTGTTCCACAGGTCAGCCCACCAGTTCTGCCTTCCCTGTCCCTTCAGTGACACACAGGTCCTCTTCTGGGACACACTGTCAGAATGTCAGAGACCAGTAGCCAGACATATTCTCACAGCACTGCCAGACACATTCCCTCCCACATTGCAGACGTGTTCGCACGTTGCACAGAGGAAGCTAAGGGGAAACCTCTGCTCAGGGATTTGTAGTGCAGACCTTGGTGATAACAAAGGCTGCTGCCCACTGCACTATCACATATGTGGGTCTGTCAAAGCTGCCACAAGTGTGCTCAGGTTTGTGTAGTGCACAAACGTAATTTAAATAGATTGATATCTTTTCCCCACAGTCAGCACACAAATACAAAACTCAAAAGGTTTGCTCCTAATTTATCCCCCCCTCAGTGAAGGGAGATCCAGGCTCACCGTGGTGGGAAGACCTGTTCCTCATCAAACTTGCTAGTTCTCCCATCAGTCTCCGACAGAATAGGAATTGCCCTCCTACATAGCACTGGTTACTGAGACCAGCAGGTCACTTTTTATCAAGTCTCAAACTCCTCACGGATCTTGAGCGGAGCAAACCTAGACTCCTAGCATTACCAAGCACAAATCACTTCTACAGCCGAACTAAAAGAACTGCTGAGTACATATGTTTCTTACCCTACTCGTGGTCACTGGGAATAGTGGGAGAGATACAACCTCCTCAGATACTGCCCCCTTAGCTGGGCACAAAGCTGCACAGGTGCTATGTCACAGCCAGCTTAAGAATAAGGGGCAGACAAACATCCAAACAATTCTGCTGTTCACAAATTTGTGACTTTGCATCACAAACAGCATCCCTCAGACATGGGGAAAAGAGACACTGCTTCATTTCTGTTTAATTTTTTCCCAATACAAGGAAATCAAACTTTGTTTGTATGTAGGCCTGTCAAAATTGCTACCAAAGGATAGGTATGTGTGAATTTTTGCTCATGTTTAGTCTTAGCTTTGAAAAAAAAAAAAAGAAAACAGAAGCATTTAGTCAGACTGATTAGTTACATTGTTCAAATGTAACTGCAGAGATCAAAATATGGCCCTCAATCAGTAAAAATAAGTCAAACTGAATTTCAAGTACTTATTCAATCCTTTCTTTGCTTACATGGGATTCGAGGCTTGCACTTCAGAGACCAACTACATTTTCATCTTAACGAAAGTGCTGTAACTGTAGTCAAAGCAAGTACAGACCTGCTCAAATGACAGAAAGACCATTCATATGGTAGAATAAGAAGAATAAATTCTGCTTTTCCACCCACATCCTTCTGTAGAAGTCACTGGTGTTACAAGGATACTCACATCCACAGTATCCTCTCGATTTCATTCCTGGAGTGGAATTGCATAGTTGTTTATGTATTCCATTGAACACCTTCATCTCTCTACAGAATAATGATATAGTGGCCTCAAAATTGTACACCTTTAATACTGAGGTCAAAATTTTTAAGCTGTAGCCTCAATCTAATACAAAAAAGCTATTATAAAACCCTACAGATAGGTTCATTTGGGCTTACATGTTTTCTATATTAATTTACTTTACAAAAACAAAATGGATGTAAAAGCTCCTTGGTTGCTAAAGCACGAACACAATCCTCTAAATGCAGGCATTTCATGTGTATTCAAATATGACTTAAACTATCTTGTGTACTCCAGGGCATAGTGCAAGTGCAGGTTGAAAAGAATTATTAAAAAATATATTTCATCATATTTATCGCAAATAACAAGAGAGACACTAACTAAAACAATAGCTTCAACTGACTCAGTTTAAGTCATTATAGAAAATGAATGTTAATTGCAACCAGCAGTATAGATAAAAACTACTGGTTCCATCTCAACATTTCTTACTTTGGATTGTTATAGAAAATATTTTACTGCAGGCCTCTACCATGAGAAAATTTCAAATTGAAAATAATGTCTTTCCAACACTAGTAGCTGTAAAATCTTCATAATCATCTGTATTTTTTAAAAAATAAAAACAATTACCGAAGAATAATGGAACAAGAATAGCTGAAATTGCTCTACAAGGGCACCAAAGCTGCCATATGCATTTTATGCATAGCATAGTTCTTCACCTACCCTTGAAGTAGTGTCCATTCTGAGGAACTAACAACAACAATTAAAAACAAAACCCAAAACCAACACTCACACAAATGCAACATTATCATGAGATAATTAGATAATTTTCAGAAATTAGAAAGTTCATCAGTTGCTAAGAGTCATACATTGCACCACTCTTACTAAAGAACAAAAACACTGTTTAGCAGCAAGACTTCATCATTCAGTTGGTCAGAGGTTTTTTTCCCCTCTCATCTGATCTTAAAACTAATCCAGGAAAACTCATGCTTTAGTTGCACTGATTATATGACTCTTTCTTCAGTTTAAAGAAGCCATTTGATTTACTGATTATAGCCTTAAAAGCATTTGACGAGACTTTACTCCCTGCTCACTTTTATCTATATGTATTTCAAAAGTGCATTAACAAATTCTCCAATGAATGGGTTTCATTAAGATTTGTTTTACAATCTTGTTATAGGATTTAATGTAGAAATTGATTGATATTTTGAATTATCACAGTAGAACTTCTTGAGCTTTCAGAACATTAATTTTAAAGCACATTACCTATCATCTCTGTGTTGTACATTTTTTTTCTTGCAATCTATAAAAGCAATTTTAAGGAAATCAGGTCTTACATTTCTAAATGCATAAAAGTGCTCACACAAAACTAGACTTCTGGCCTAGTAAAAGCCAGAAAAAAAATTATATTCAATTCAAGTGATATTGAGGAAAAAAAAAAGGTCAAAAGATATTTCCATGTACTGACCAATTACATGAAAAGCGTGGATGAAAATATATGAGTCTCCACAATTGTTAACACAGAAAAGAAGGAAGATCAGGAAGTAACAAAACCCTTTGTTTCATTCTATTTGGGAAAATGTCCTTAATGAGGAAGCTACAAGTTGTGCCCTTGCAATTTCTGAAGGTCTGCTGCTTTTATGGAGAAATGTCTTGTTTTAATTAACACCAACAGACAGACCTACGCTTGCGGACTTTACTCAGACAAAAGTGATTTTACAGTAAATCTTGAAGAAATTGGGCCTTTCGAGATTAAATACAAAAAGATACAGACTCAAGTTCAATCACTGGATGCCAGATTTGTAGAGGATAACATCCACTTTGCCTTTCACAAGGCAAGTCACACTAATGAAAGAGAAACAAAATCTTCAGCTAAAGGCACTCTATACATACAGCACCATCTTATTACTGATCCAGCAGCTTCCCATGCACTTTTTGCAAGGTCTGATTCTGGCAAAGTGCTTTTCACGTAAGGGAAGAGAAGCATTCTCCACGCCAGATCCCTCTATTCCATTACAATGTGGGGGGGGAGGGTTATGCTGAAATTAACCCACCGAGGTTTGGAAGGTGGATGAGATTTTAAACAGGCAGCATGGAGCAGAAAACCTCCTGCATATCTGCTACAGACTTACAAGTCAGCCCATTTGACAGCTGACATTGCAGACATTGCACCTCATAAGGAATACCTCAATATTGTCCTTCCCTGTGCAGTTAACTTTGTCCTTTTCAATACTTTCATGTCCAAAACAGCCACTAAAATGCATTTCCCTATTCAGCAGACCCACACTAGGAAGTCATTTACCTGCAGCACCAGGCTTCTGAGCTGTTCCTCTGCAAATAATGAATTTCACCCAGTGCTGCCTAAAGATTCATCGAAAATTATGGAAATTTATGAACTGTCAGGAAACCAAACATATTCTATCAAAACAGGAAAGAATGCTCCACCTCACAAATGTGTTTGCTAATTTCAGCAAAAGCAGTCCTGTTGTCAGTATGAAAATATTTTCTTGACCACTGATGCTCTTTGCCGAAGGTGTTGCAGTGGTATCAGGTGATACCCAGCATCTGACTACCCTTGGTGCCTCTCCTATGGAATAGTGATGCAGAGGTTGTCATGTTAAATACGTGTTCCTTACCAACACAACAGCTCAGTAGTCTGAAAGCAGTTAAACCCATAACACTTCAGATACCAAACCCTACCTTCAGGGAAGCACAACCTACTCTGCTGCTTCTGCACCCAAATCACATCAGCTGCAGCCAGGTCTGCATCTCCATGCCACACTGCTTACTGCTTTAAATTTTGAAGGGTAGGCAGACAGAGCCAGACTGCAGCAGACAGCACCATCAGGTTAAGGATCCCTTGCACACTTTTAATTCAAATTAGCATGTTATTTGGTTTTGTTACTCGTTTTTGTTCTTTGTTCTCTGTTAAGTTTTTTTTGCATTTCTCTCTGAACTGAACATAAAAACAGCTATTTCAGTTTCAGAAGTGTTCATAATAAAGTTAATTTCTCTCCCAGGTTTCAGCTGATGGTACAAGGCTAGCATGCCCAGGTTGCAAAATGTTTATTGTATTGGGACTTCAGAGTCTCTAATGAAAGCAGTGTCATAAATCATGGAAATGTCTGTTCAGACACTCAGGATCTGTGTCTGAAGGTGCCTTTTCTTTCCCTCTACAGGGAACTCTCTGCATTCTCCATCAAAAGGTGCAGGTTTGCTTCCACACCTGACATCTCTTCAGGGTGTTCCCAAGAGACTTAGTGAAAGCAAAACTAAATTCACAAAGCCTTATGCCTTCTAACTTCCCCTTCTTCCAACCTCCTCATTTTGTCCATAAATCAGAAAAGCATCTGTGACTTCCACTGAAATTCCCTGTAAACACAGGGTTTACTTTTGCCATCCTTACACATGCACAGTTATCACACATCTCAGTGAGAATTTTGACCAAGGAAGGACTGAAGAATCCAGCTGGCATTTACATAAAATGAGAATTGGTTTTGCCTTCAGTTATTGATAAAGCATCAGAATATCACAAAGAATTAGTATTCTCTACAATGTATTGTACCATTTGAATTGGGTGCCCTGGCCATGATCCAAGTTTATAACTGTTATTATTATAGTTCTTGTATACTCTGGATGTATTACATTACCAAGAAAAAACATTAATACCACATTAGCAGTAATCATCAGGGGCTACTGATTCTTTATATACTGCACTGTTTTACAGCATGGGCTCATTTTCTGTCCCAGTGGGTGTTCTGATCTTTAAATATTTCAATGCTTCAAACAAATTTTTGTCAACCAAGCACCACATGCAACATTTATTTTTCTAGCTCTGCATGGCTAGTAGAGAAATGCAGCCTTTAAACATTAAATACAAGAAATTAGAATTATGGTGTCCTTCACTTCAAAGAGGAACAAATCTAAAATTCACACTTCATCCAAAAGATGTTCTTGTGAGATAAAATCACAGAGGACCAGAAGAGGTCCACAAGTCTAGAAAGATGACACTTAATGTATTCCTTCCCGTGTGTGCTGACATAAGGCTATCCTATCTCGGGGTGGGTTGAGAAATTCTCAATTCCTTCTTTACTCCAATGTGTGGGAAAGAAATACTGTGCAGCTTCTAACCCTAGCACAGCTCTTCCAGCTTGCACTCAGTGCATGAGAACCCATCTCAGTAGATTTGCAACCTAAGAAGAAACTCATCCCTAGTAACTCTAAAGCAGATGATTCAGACTAAAGGAGTTTGAAGTGAATCTTGCTGCAGATGGTGTGATATAAACATGAGCAAAATATTAACCCTAATGGAAAAAGTCTGAACTCGCATGCCTACATACACTCTACTACCATTAGCCATTAAACGTGCATCACCCTACCAGTCCCACATCTAATATGAAAGGTTGTCCAAAGAATTCCTTGTTAAACTACCAGTAAAAAACGTTATAATTAGTGCTGTCCTTAAAGCAATGCTTCCAAAAGAGGCTGCATGCCAATTCTTCTGTTATTGCCATGCAGCCTCTTTCAGAATTAACACCCCTTGCCCCAAAATATAACACGTTGCAAGAACATGCTTTCCTCAGTCCACCTGTGACTGACGATATGTATATCATATACAAGTTCCTTTAAGTGAAGCATTTATTCAGTACATATTTCTGTTCAATGACCAAATTCTTCTCCTTTCAAAGGAAATCCTCCCGAAATTAGGAACATTCCTATATCTATATGAACTCAATATCTATTGGCAGTACTTAACTTGCTTGCGTGTGCCAGCAAATACAGTTTGACAACAAGCCCAAGGTTTATTTAGCCAATCCCAAATGGCCTAGATAGCTTCATTGTGGGTCACATTACTACCCAATTGAACAAAACCAAGAAAGGGGAGCCAAACCTCAAGCTTTATGGGCCCATTTAAACACTTATCCTGTGGGCATCCCAAATCATCTCAATGGCCAAGTAGACAGGCCAAGACAAGACAGGCAACAAGGAACCTGCGAGTTTCCATACTGCCCCCGTGCTGGTCAGCACAGCCCTGCCTCATGAGGAGAGAAAGGAGTCTATTCTTGCCTCCTGAAAGAGACAGGTTAATGAGACTGACGGTCACACCTTAGAACTGATTCATACAGCATTTCTATGTGACGGCATCACATTTACAGCAAAGCTGGACTTGGTCCACAAAAACTGCAAGGCACATTATAGAAGAAATGGGCTTCTAAACCCAAGTCACTCCCCTAAGGTTCTCCTAATACATCTGAACTGTGCGTTGTTTCCTACCAAGCTTAATGTAAAAACTTTTGTGGATTACAGCCCTCAGGACTTGCTGAGAATTTGGAAACGATCTACTGTCATTTTACCTGTGCTGTCTAGCACCACACTGTGTTATGACACCTTCTTAATAATGGGGGAAGAGAGGAAGAAACAGAGCATAGCTTCTGCTGCATGATTCCCCCCATCTCCAAGCCTCAACTGATTTATTGCATCAAGGCTTTGACACTGAAAGCCAAAAGAGAAAATTGGTTTTTAATGAAGAAAATAATCTACAAAGTCAAGACAGTTTTAAGAAAAGCCTTCGATAACTGTTGTTGGAAGATTAGAGAAGCAGTCTGAACGTGATGAAATGTAACAATCATTTAAAAAAAAAAGTGCAAGATTCACTGTAAGACTGGTGAGCATTTTTTCAGGAATGCAGCTTCCAACTCCTTCCCTTCTACAGGAAAGTTGCAGAGAGAAATAACCTGTAAAAGGAGCCTCACAATTTTATGTGAACATATGGTCTTATCAAAGGCTATTTCTCCAATAATACTGCCTAATTGGAAAAAAATTGAAAACCATTCTTGGGATCATTTCAGTTTTCAGCTGCTTATCAAGAGGGTTAATTGTCTTTGCCTTATCAGAACAACCTGACTATGTTTTTAATTAATTAACTTGTCTTGTCTTCAAAAGGATCTTGATCCTGCATATTCTCAGCCATACTACAAGTTTGTAATCCCTTAAGTAACCCCATTGAAGTCAATGGAAGCATTAAAAATGGCACAACTTAGGCTCGGGGCTTTAAAAGAAATGCACATGCCTAGGTTAAACAAACACATGAACGCTTGCATGGTCCCCGGCTCACTGAGGAACAGCCTTTGGTAAGTCCCTAAGTGAAAGAATCTGGATAACATTAATGCATATTTGCATGCAATTGTGAAATTCGAGGCATTTTCCACTCTGCAGTTTTCCGAGAGACAGACCTGGTTACAGTGTACTAGGAAAAAAAAAAAAAAAAAAAAGAAATATCTGCCCTCAGCCCTCAAAATGGCAAACTCTCTCCTCACTTATGACAAACCTTCCATTTCAACCGGGGCAGGCAGCTCTCGCTGATGCCCCCGCACCGGGCTCTCCGTGCCCAGAGACCATCTTGAATCCCCGCACCTTCTCCCCGGCCGGAGCCGACGCCGGCCCCGACGCCCCGCGCCCCTCGCCCCGGGTCTGGCGCTCCCCCCGCTGGCCCCGGGGCGCGGGTCCGGCCCCGCCGCAGCCATCGGGTCTTTCTGTCCGCCCCGCCGTGCCGGCGCACCTGCAGCCCGAGCCCCGCCGCCCGGGCTGGGGACTCCCCGCAGGACTTGGGCGGAGCAGCCGGCACCGGCTCCCGCACCTGGATGCGCCGCTCCGGCGGAACCGCCCGGCGGTGCCCCCGCCGAAGGCGCAGCGGGGCTGCTTCGCCCCGGCGAGAGCTCGCCCGCGGTGCCCCCTTACCGTTAGACCTTCGCACGATGTTCTCCAGGAACGTGTTCTGGGGCGCCACCAGCCCTCGCCTTCCCCCGGCCATAGTCGCTCTGCGGGAGCGCAGCGCGGCGCGGAGGCTCCGCTCAGGGCCGCGCCGACCCGCGCTCTGCCGCGCCGCCGCCCGCCCGCCCCGCGCTCCTCATGCCTCCGCCGGGACCGGCACCCGCGGCTGTGCGGCACCGCCGCTCCCGCCGCCGCCTCCCGCGCACCGCAGCCCCGCGCCGCCGCCGGACCGCCCCGCAGCGACCCCCGCCGGCCGCCGGCGCGCCGCAGCGCCGGGGCTGCAGCGCCACCGTCTGGGGCCGGCGCGGCGGCGTCCCGGCAGCGCTCTGCCCGTCACGGGCGGACAGCGCATCCCGGCGGCCTCATCGCCGGCTCGGCGGCAGCGGGGCTCGACCCCGCACCAGCGCGCCCGGGGGATGAGGAACTCGGCGTGCTTAAAAGCCGCTCGCAAACGACCGGCGGCAGCTGTGCGGGGCGGAAGGAGGCACTGCCGTGTCCCGCTACGGGTGGGTCGCTGTCGCGAAGCAGCGGACACTTCGCTCGCCACCCTCGTCCTTCACGCTTCCCTACGACGACTTCTGTTAGAAGGCTACTTACTATTATGTGGTCAAGCTGATTAACTGCTCAGTGGAAGCAGCGAGACAAACTGAGTTCAAGAAGCGTTTGGTCAACGCTGTCGGGCACATGGTGTGATTCTTGGGGTGTCCGGTGCAGGGCCAGGAGTTGGACTTGATGATTCTGATGGATTGCTTCCAACTCATCATGTTCTGTGATTTTCTGATTCTATGAACCTCTGACAGGTCCTAAACTCTTTGAGATATTTAATTTACAACAGTGTTTCATTGAGACATGAATTGACTTTTTTCTTTCCCCCTTACCAGTCTATTGGTAAATGGAAAATTCTTAGATCTCTTTAATTTAAAAGGCAGATTTTCTTGCTGGCATTGGCATGTACTTGCTGTAATGCCTCATTAAGTGCAGGACCTTCAGGCTCTACAGCTAAAGGCATATTCAAGACATGACTATGTTTCCACATGATCACGTGCCTGAGGAAAAGCTTTTTCTCACAGTACCAGCAAATAAAGCATGGCAAGCACGACGACCTGTGTCACTTGGCCTTTTTAATCATTAGCACTGCTCCCACAGAATGCTGGCACTGCCCAGTTAGTTCTCTCCTGGGTAAGGCTTGGGCCAGGAACTGCAGCCAGCTCCAGCACAGCCACACACACAATCCGATTCAGGCACACAGTTGTGACCAAACGCTGCCTATAACACAAGCACTGCCGCAGAAGTCCAATCTCCCTGCTGGCAGCCTCCTGCCTCCCACAGCATTTTTAAGTGAAGAGTGTGAGAGAGTCGAGGGGTGGAGGCAGGTGACAATTTCATTGCAGCAGGAGCTGCAGATCAAGTCCCTGAGCAGTGCCAGCAGTCACTCACACAGCCAGACACCTGGGAGACTCCTAAAGCCCCTCCATAGCCCAACCTCCTGCAAGGCATATGAAGTAGCTGTGCCATGGAAGCTGCTTTTAAACTGGTGATGAACTTTATGCTGGGTATCCCTGCATTTGCTGCCAAAGAGAAGAAGGTTAGGAGTTGCAAAAAGGCGACTAATTCTCCCTGAAATGTTGCTGGGTTTTGAAAAATCCATAGAAGCATTTATTTGTATCTTTAAACATCTAAATCTATCACCAACGACACACAGAAAGACCCCAAGTTATTTAGCTCCTGCTAGCTTCAGCAGCACAGCCAAACTTGAAGAGATCTTAAACTCTCTGGCAAGTTGCACAGAAAAATTGTAACCGTAACCTTTGACACTGAATTTGCACAACTGCTAACAACCAAGAGTGAGGTTTTGAAAAACTGAGATCTGGAAGACTGTTTCATTATCCTTCAAAGCCACTGCACCAGAGGAATAAGTGCATGCTATATTTCAGTTTCTGCTGGGCTCTGCAGGAATATCTATGACTTGGAGACACCTGGCAGTTGACACACATTACAGAAACTTAGAAGCTTTTAAAGGAAAAATATTTTAAACCGAATCAGCAAGTACACAGAAGTGGGAGCAAGGTGACACAGAGTAAGAAACTAAAGACTTTTTTCTGGAACTCTATGAAAGGTGGCCTGGCTGCAGTTTGTGTTGCAGCCTCTAATTATCTAATTTTTCCAGATCATCATGCTTAATCCTATGTTCCATGTCAAAGATACTATTTTATCTAGGTTGGGGTTTACATCTACCCTGTAACACTGCAAATTACTAAAATACTATAGCAAACTGTGGTGGGTTGGCCTTGTCTGGATGCCAAGTGCCCACCAAGCCACTCTATCACTCCCCTCCTCAGCAAGACGGGGAAGGAAAATAAGATGGAAAAAAACCCTCATGGGTCAAGATAAGGTAGTTTACTAGAGCAAAAGCAAAACGTGCACACAAGCAAAGGAAAAAGATTTTATTCTCCACTTCCCATCAGTGAGTGATGTCTTGCCATTTCCCAGAAAGCAGGGCTTCAGCATGCATAGTAGTTGCTCTGGAAGGTAAACATTGTAAATAACGAATGCCCCCCTCTTCCTCCTCCTTCTTAGTTTTTATATCTGAGCAGACACCATATGGTATGGAATATTCCTTTGGTCAGTTTGGGTCACCTGTGCTGGTTTACCCCCTCCTAAGATTTTGCCCACCCTCCAAACCTAGTGAGGGGAAGAAGATGTTGGAGAGACAAATGTTCAGCAGTAGCCAAAACACTGGTGTGTAATGGGCACCTTTATAGCTGCCAATGCAAAGCACAGCACTCAGGGCTTCTATGGGGAAACTATCTCAGCTAGACCCCATACACAAATGGAAGATTTTTTCCTTAATCTTCCACCTCCCTTAGATTTTCTCCCCTCTGCAAAATACGATTCCTGCTGGCAGTATGAACTTTTCACCACTAGTGCAGAGGGACACTGTGATAATATTTTCTTGTGATTATTTTGAATTCTATACTAATTTTCTTACCATTACTGGTAAATTCTGCAAATGATACAAAGCCCCACTTGAACAAGTGCACATATGCTGTCTGACCTCATTATTAGATGGTTACCTCTCTCCAGCTCTCACTTTTTTTGTAAAGTTGAAAACTGGAACTGTTTCATTTGGTTCTTTGCTAAAGCCTATTGTACAGAACGTAACACTTCCACTTAAGGCTAATATAAAGGGTCATAGCTTGCTGTAGAGGACATTCAGCTGTCTTGCATTATGCTGCTCTTTCAGGCCCGTTGTCTTTTCCTCAAAAAGGACCTAGGTCAGGACTTGTAGTATCAACCACCCCGTAAGTGACCCCTTTGAATTGAAAACCAGCCTGAAAAGAAACCCAGCACTGGTGGTGAACAAGGTAAGGCAGTGGAGTCACCTCACAGGTAGAAGCCTGTATTTACACCAACCCATTTCATAACATGACCAGAACTTCAAGTGTTGATACGTTCAAAACTCTACCACTAATAAAAACATTAGTTCCAGGAATTAATTTGTGGGAATGTCACTAAACCCCATGGCATCTATGAAATAAAAACACTAGAACAGGACAGAGCTCACTTCTTTCACTTTGTCACAAGGTTCATTCCTGAGAGATAGTGTGGTAACTTCCTTTAAAAACTTACCCTTAGTCAGCCATACAGTCTCTAGGTAAACTGTTCCACCATCTAACAAATCTCATAATAAAGCTTTTCCTAAAATACCCCTAAGTGACCTGGTCTTTAAAGCCAGCAAAAACGTTCTCTTCTGCAGGCACAAAAATCACCAACCCTTTTGCAAGTTTTCAAATGCATGAAGAGTTCCTGTAATGCTCCTCTATCAGGTCTCGCTGCCTTTAAGTCTGAACAAAGCCACTTCTTCCAAAGTTGCACAAGACTTCTGCTGTTAGACTCTGCCAGTATTTTGGGACTTGTCATTTCACTGTCACAGCATCAAATCAGTAAAGAAATATGGCAATTAGGGACATCTCATATGCTCAGAATTTAGCTAATTTATACTGAAAAGTACTGGTTTTATTCAGGTTTTTTTTTTTAATTTCTACTCTGTTTTGCACACTACCTTTTGTTCTTTATAAAAAATAAACTGTCAAAACCCAGAATTATAACAAGTTAAAACAAACTACCACCACCTCTGAAAATAAAAAGAACATTCAATCTTTACATTGAGTTCAATTTGTATACTACCACGTCTTTTGCTAAACTGTCAAAATAAAATACATAAACTGATAGAATAACAAATTACAGAAGATAATGCACAAGTTACTCTGACATACAGACACTAAAAAAAAGAAATTCTGAATTCAAACTAAGATGGAGAAACAATTATAACTTTATTTATTCATTTTTGCATTAAAATCAATAAAGCCATCATTATTCTACAGATTCTTACCCCCAAAGTTTTGCAGTCTAAGGCCCCATTCTCAGTAATAACATACATGAATACTTGCTTGCTTGTGACTAACATTAACAGTATTCATTAGCTTGTGGGAAAAGCAATGAGAAACAAAAGTTAGTCCTTAAAATTAAGGCAAGTCAGTAGTTTAACAAGCATATGGTGTGTCCATCAAAAGGAAAGAATTTGGAAGGCATCTGTGCACCTTAATGAAACAGTTTAATTTATTTCTACAACACATTTTAACCAAAATGCTTCAGACATTGGCAAAGTTCAGCCTGAGGTTCCTAAAGGTCCAGTTATTTCTGGGGTCTAAAATGAAATGAAACTTTTAACTCAACAAAATATCCAGTTGCACAGCAGACTGTAGACCTAAAAAATGAGATATGTTAGTATTACCGAACAGCCATAACAAATTTGTCAAAAAATAAATATGGACACTTCTTCAGTTTTGGAATTACTGAATTTCCTCCACACTTTTTATGGATAACAAATATGGGAAAATAACTAAAAAAATCTAATGTTCTGAAAGGAAGGGGGAAAAAATCTCAAAATAAAACTCGTGAGAGAGTACACAGCCAGTCTTTTATTTATACATCTAACATTTGGAGTGTGGGCTAACAAGGAGGAACTGTTCCTTCTTAGAACATCTCAAAAGGGCATAGAAAAATTTTCCCCATTTGGACAGCACGTCCATCTCCATTTATTTCAACAGCAGCTGATACACTGGCTTTCCAGATTTAGAGAGAAAAGAAAAATAACCCCCCCAAAACCTACCAAAACACAATACAAAAAAAGTCACGACACATCCTGATTAGGACAACACGTACTATCACCATTCTCCTCACTGCAGCAGTCCCTGTTCAGTCCTCTGGGCTCAACCCTGTCCCGACCTGGCCACATCTCTTTCAGTCTCAGAGCAGAGGCAGTGACCCACTGAAGTGTTATTACTCAGAGGAAGGATATAAAATAACTATAGTTTTTTTGGTTCCAGGTCTGGTAGGATTTTTTATTAACATTTTTATTGTGTGCTTCAGTTAGCTTTATTTTTCCTTTGTCTGGGTCAATATAAAACAAGGCATAATTAAGCAATTCAGGAGCAGTTTGCTTGAATTCTAATGGAATGCAGGGCCCCTGCTAAGTAATTGTAATAAATAATTTTATTTGCATGCTCTGTCCACGATAAGTGTAGGAACCCATAGTTATGGAGCTCTGCAGGTTGAATTACTGTGTTGTTACTAATTGCATCTTTATTTCTCAACTGTTGCCTAGTAGTCCCTAATTCAACAATACTTTAAAAGGCCACTTTTTATCCTACATTTTCATTATAAGCTGTCCAAAGAATAAAACCAAAAATTACCTGGTTTAGGCCCAGATTCAGAAAAATAACTCTAGTTAGGAATATGCTTGTGCTAGCTAGCAAGTCTTCTTTCTATTTTTTTCTTTTTTCCTATTTTGGCTCTAAAACATCCCCTTTTAGCCACTGCCCTTGATCTAAACCACTTGATTAACTTTTTGAACAAACCTTGTATTCTACTATGCAGCAGTTTCCAAGAATGTAATAATAATAAGAATTCCCAAATAATAGTGAGTTCAACTCCCCAAATTATAACATATAACCTAACCTCTATAGTTAAATTTAAAAAGCAGAACAGTCTTTAAAGCCTCACTGCTTTTTCTCTGGACAGAAGCATCCTACCTGTGAGGCTGACAGCGGTAAAGGCACTGCTAAGTGCTTTTTTTACAGCAGCCTCTCCAAGAAATGCACCTCAGAAAGTACCCAGTATGTGATAGTTTTCACCCTAGGCCTTCCTGGAGACCAGCTTGTAACCAGGAAGGAACTAGGGTAATGACTTAGGAAGTATTCCATGCTATTCCTTTCCATAACACAACATATAAAAAGCCGCAGATAAGAGAGTTCGCTCTCTTCTCTCTTCCGGTGGCTGAAGGCGACAGGTCTCTCCGTAGACAGGTTTGCTTATATAGGCCAGGGCCTGCTACTCAGACCTGCCGTTATCTCCGGTCTCTCCGGGAGGCGTGGGGGAGTTGGCTGCTGCCTTGCACAGTTCTGCTGTCCCGATCAGGGAAGTATTTAATTCGTTTTTATATTTATTGACTAGCTCTCTATTAACGGGTATATTTAGGAGATATTTGGGTTTAGGCTTCTTTTTATCCCTGTTTCCCCCTCCCTTTTCCCTTTTTTCCCCCCTCGGGAGCTCCCTGTTGTGGATAATATATTCAAATTATATATATATAATTGTAAATATCTATTTTTGATAGAATCTCGTTTTGTTCAAACTTCTTTCAGTTTTTTTTCCTGTGGTTCATTTTTTTCTTCCCTCTCTGGGAGGCAGGCCTTGTTGTCAAGTTTCGGAGACTTGGCAGGAAGCCAGCTCGAAACTTGCACAACATTTTTGGTGACAGGGGTGGGATATTTTGGTTAAGTTTGGCCTGTTTTGAAAACATTGTCCAGAAAGAGAGCCAAGCTCGGTGTTATTTTGGTGAACAAGTCTCTTGTTTTGGGAACAGGTCCGGGAACACTGCCAGAGTCCGGGAAAACTGCCAACTGCAGTCTTTGTTTACAAAACAATTACTGGGAGAGCAGCCAAGAAAACTTTGTTTATATAAACAAAGGGTTGTTTAGGAACAAGGAGAGAGAATAAAAGTAAACCATGGGAAGTGTGGGCTCAACCTTCTTCAGCCTCTACCACAAACTTACAGACCCATTTCTGCAACCGGAATGCACAGAAGAAGAAGGAGGAGAAGAAGAAGAAGGAGCAGAAGAACCTATCCAATCTACGCAGGAAGTAGTAGACGAAGGAGCGGCAGCAATAGACGAAAGAGCGGCAGCAATGGATGAAGGAGCGGCAGCAATAGACGAAGGAGTGGCAGCAACAGATGAAGGAGCGGCAGCAATGGACGAAGGAGCAGCTACGAGCAAGGAGGGAGCAATAGTAATGGACGAAGGCGCGACTGTGAGAGAGGAAGAAGTGGTTGTGACTGAGGAAGGAGCGATTGTAAGAGAAGAAGCAGCTGCCAGAGAGGAAGAGATGGTTGCAAGAGAAGGAGTGTGCCCAAAAAAACTAGGGGCGCGTCCAAAGGAAAGTAGAGCAGTATCAAGAGAAAAGAAGGCAATAGTACAAATGACCCATGGTATATTGTCACTTGAGGATTTATATCCTGACTACACATTCAGTGTTATGAAAGACGCAAAGAAGGGGCCAAAGCATTCCCCTCAACCTGAGGGAGAATTATCCCTACCCCTCCGGACCCAACCTTCTCTTGGAGGTGGGGATGATTGGATGAGGCCCTTATCTAGGCACTCGAAAGACTACTCGCTACCTCTACCCGCTGGGTATTGTGAACGACGTTGGAGTCCATCCCCACGGCGTGAACGACATAGAAGTTCATCTCCATGGCGTGAACGACGTAGAAGTTCATCTCTGCAGCGTGAACGACGTAGGAGTCCATCCCCACGGTATGAACGGCGTAGAAGTCCATCTCTGCAGCGTGAACGGCGTAGAAGTCCATCTCCACGCCATGAACGACATAGAAGCTCATTCCCACGGCATGCCCAGTCTCCACCTCCACGTGAGAGATACAGAGAGGAGGCGGAAGCAGTTCCACGTAAGAGCGGAAGAGTAAAGAGGGAGGTGGAAAAGATTCTACATGGGAGAGATGGACAAGAAATAATGAGAGAAAGCAAAATTACACAATCACTGACCACAAGAGAGCTTCGAGATTTACGGAGAGATTATATGCGCTTGCCTGGTGAACGAGTCCTCACCTGGCTGGTGCGATGCTGGGACAAGGGAGCTGATAGTCACGTGATTGAAGGTGAAGAAGCATGGCAACTGGGATCCATTGCCAGAGACCCCGTGATAGAACAAGAAATGGGAAGGGAGAAAATGGCGTCCAGTCTTTGGCTCCAAATCCTCCACGCTGTGAGGGCGAGATACCCATTTAAGGAGTCCCTGGTGAGCTCTTCAAGAAGGTGGAGGACTGCGGAAGAAGGCATCCAATACCTACGGGAATTGGCCATGCTGGAGATCATTTACTCTGATTCAGACTATTATGACATCCAAGTTCCCGAGAGTGTTCCCTGCACACAACCAATGTGGAAAAAGGTAATTCAAGGTGCCCCCAAACCGTATATCAACTGCTTGATAGCTGCATATCATCCAAAGATGGATGAAACAAGTGTGGACACAATGTGTGCTTGGATAAGGAGCATAGAGGAAAATCTGGAAGACTCCTTCGATCCCTTATACCGACACACCTATGATAGGGAAAGAATGGAGAGAGATTATGAATACTCCAGATATGAGGACGACCCTAGAGATAGAGATGACAGAAGGTATAGAGATTACAGAGAAAGGCAAATGGAACGATCACGGCGCCATCAACAAAGACGACCTCAACCTAGACCTCAATCCTGGTCTCGATCTCACTCACGATCTCCGTCATTCACACGTCAAAGGAAAGAAAACCCTAAGCGTTGGTCACGTAACCAACTATGGGCATACCTTCGTAGTAAAGGAGAAAACATGAAGAAGTGGGATGGTGAACCCACTTCCAAGCTTGAAGCTAGAGTGAGGGAGCTGAAGCAAAAGGACACTGACAAGACAGTTGTTTACGTAGTAGATGCAGACTTCTTAGAAAAGAAACTGCGATCACCAAAACACAAGAAGATGGAGGTCCACTTTGACGATGGCAAAAAGGCCTCTAAGAAGTCAAAGTCCAACAACTAGTGCTCTGATCAAGACCAGTAGAGGGGCCCTGCCTTCTGCCAGGAGAAGAAAAGGGACCAAGAAGATAATCAGGTTTACTGGGCTGTGTGGGTTCGATGGCCTGGCACATCGGATCCTCAGAGATACTGGGCCTTGATAGATATGGGAGCCCAGTGTACTTTAATGCCTTCGGAGCATAAGAGTACTGAGACTGTTACTATTTCTGGAGTGACAGGAGGGTCTCAAGAGTTGTCAGTAGTAGAGGCCGACATGAGCTTGACAGGAGACCAATGGGAAAAGCATCCCATTGTGACGGGGCCAGAAGCCCCTTGTATTCTTGGTATGGACTATCTAAGAAGAGGATACTTCAAGGACCCGAAAGGGTACCGGTGGGCTTTTGGTGTAGCCACGGTGATTGAAGAGGAGTCCAAGCAATTGTCTGCCCTTCCTGGCCTCTCAGAAGACCCTTCCATTGTAGGACTACTGCGAGTTAAAGATCAAAAAGTGCCAATAGCCACGACAACTGTACACAGATGACAGTATCAGACAAACCGAGATGCTGTGATCCCTATCCACAAAATGATTCAGAAGTTGGAGAGCCAAGGGGTGGTCAGCAGAACCCATTCACCCTTCAACAGCCCCATCTGGCCTGTTCGTAAGTCTGATGGAGAATGGAGACTGACTGTGGACTATCGTGGCTTAAATGAAGTCACGTCACCATTGAGTGCTGCCATGCCAGATATGTTGGAGCTCCAGTACGAGCTGGAGTCCAAGACAGCAAAGTGGTACGCTACCATCGACATTGCCAACATTTTCTCCATTCCCTTAGCAGCAGAGTGCAGGCCACAGTTTGCTTTCACCTGGAGGGGCATTCAATACACCTGGAATCGACTGCCCCAGGGGTGGAAACACAGTCCAACCATTTGCCATGGACTGATTCAGGCCACACTAGAGAGGGGTAAGGCTCCTGAACACATCCAGTACATCAATGACATCATTGTACGGGGGGACACAGCAGAAGAAGTGTTCAAGAAAGGACAGAAGATCATCCAGATTCTCCTCGAGGGCGGTTTTGCCATCAAGAAGAGCAAGGTCAAGGGACCTGCCTGAGAGATCCAATTCTTAGCGGTGAAATGGCAAGATGGACGATGCCAGATACCAACAGATGTAATCAACAAGATTGTAGCTCCACCCACAAACAAGAAAGAAGCTCCCAAGATTGTGGGCTCCACCCACAAACAAGAAAGAAACCCAAGCTTTTCTGGGAGCCGTAGGCTTCTGGAGGATGCACATCCCAGAATACAGTCAGATTGTGAGCCCTCTTTACTTTGTGACCCATAAAAAGAACAATTTCCAATGGGGTCCTGAGCAACAACAAGCTTTCAGGCAGATCAAGCAAGAGATTGCACATGCCGTGGCTCTTGGACCAGTCAGAATGGGACCAGATATAAAGACTGTACTCTACACTGCAGCTGGAGACAAAGGTCCCTCCTGGAGCCTCTGGCAAAAGCTGCCTGGCGAGACGTGAGGGCGACCACTGGGTTTCTGGAGCCAAAGCTACAGAGGTTCTGAGGCCAATTACACCCCTGTGGAAAAGGAAATCTTAGCGGCGTATGAAGGCATACAAGCAGCTTCAGAGGTAATTGGTACCGAAGCACAGCTCTTCCTGGCACCCCGATTACCAGTGTTGAGCTGGATGTTCAAAGGGAAGGTGCCCTCTACGCATCACACCACCGATGCCACACGGAGCAAGTGGATTGCTTTGATCACGCAACGTGTCCGAATCGGGAATTCGAATCGCCCTGGCATTTTGGAAATCATAACCAATTGGCCTGAAGGTGGGAACTTCAGTCTGGCAGG